>NW_007737584.1:19498-50356 GCF_000696425.1 Galeopterus variegatus | reverse complement strand
CGCGGCTGGTGGCGCTGACATCGGCGGCCCTGCCTCTCCTTCCTCGCCCCCTGCCCTCCCCATGTGATCGATCTTAATCCCGGCTGTGTGCGCGCGTGGGGCTCTATTCCGCTGTGCCCGGTCTCCGTGCCGGGGTGGTGCTCGTGTGTGCGCTGCTTCTCCCCATCCCCCTTCCCCCAAGAATAAAAGAAGAACCGGGAGGCGTGCTCAGAAAATAAATAAATAACCTCCACACACGCGCAGCCCGGAGCTAGTCGGCGGGGCTGGCGGCGGCGGAGGAGGAGTGAAGGCGGCGGCGGAGGAGGGACGCGCGGAGAAGGCAGTAACTTTAAAGCCAGCTCAGAGCCCAGACCTCCAGCCGAGCGGTTTGCAGCTCGGCGGCGGCGGCGTAGAGTGTCTGGCCCGCCGGTCCGGTCGGCGTGTGCAGTTGGACTGACGAGCAGCGCGTCGCTGTCCCCCGGCGGCTGGAGATGTCCGAGCCCAAGGCAATTGATCCCAAGTTGTCGACGACCGACAGGGTGGTGAAAGGTAAGCGGAGCGCCACGGTCGCCCGGGTGCACCGTGTGCCGCAGACGCCCGGGCTGCCGCCTCCCCTCCCCCCCGCCTTGGGTTCTCCTCTCCCTGCTCCAGCCACAGACCTTCTAGGATATTGTGCAACCCGCGAACCCCTCTTTCCCGTGGCGCCCCCCCACGCGCTTTCCCCCAGCCCCACTTGGGGCATTTTTATTGAGGGGGGCGTCAGTTGGCAAATGGCTGAGCCGCGGGGAGGCGGCGGCGGGGGTGGCGGTGGCGGGAGGGGGCGCCCGGGGGGTGGTTGCTAGCAGGGTGTAGCTGCTGTGACAGAAATAGGAAGTGGGTGGCTGCTCGCAGGCTTGCATAGGATCGGGTTTATGGTTTTCTTTTGCAGAGGGAGGGGTGATTTATGGCTTTTAAAAAATTAATATGGCATTTTTATGTGGCCGTGGCTTTCCACCGACTGCCTCGCTCGGGCAGGGTTCTCTCGGCGCTCTATTGCAGCAATTCCCTCGGCGCCCCCTCCCCCTCCCCCTGGAAGGCCTGCACAGGACTCGCGAGAGAGCGGGAGAGCGTGGGGGTAGCCCGGCGCTTCCTTCCGCGCGGGGCGGGGGCGGCCGCTGGCGGGAGGGTGGCTGAGGGGACGCGCGGGGGGCGCGGGAGGCGGGGAATGACCCTGAGAGCCCCCGTTGCCACCGCCCCCGGGATTCCCTCCGCGTGCCTCGGGAAAGAAGAAAAGCAGTTCTCCAGCCTCCTTCGCCACCCCGGGCCGTCCCCTGCCGACCTGTCATTGCTCTTGAAGGGTTCCCTGCTCGTGCACACTTCCCAGGTGGTAACCTCACCACTCGCTCCCTCCGTGCCCCTTCCTCCCCTTTCGTAACGGGCTATTTGTTTCCTATTACTGCCTTTTCTCCCCCGACCCGGCATTATATACTTCTCGCAGGGATGGCTTTGGAGTTGCTATCAAAGAGAAGCGGGCTGCGTGGGGTGAGGAACGGGACAGGCAGTGGTCGTCCTCTCTATCGCACAGGGAATCCACTGTCCTCGTTATAGTCCCAGGTGGGAGTGTGAGGAGGAATAATCATATGAATCCTGGAAGGATGACAACAGAGCAGATCCCCCAGAATTCAGTAGTATCCCTCATTCCCGGGGTCAGGACACCTAGCAAAGCAGGGATGGGTACGGGCTGTGTGCGGAGCGGGCCTCTGAAATTGGAAACAGCGCTGGTGGGGGGGTGGGGGAGAGTTGTATGTAGAACAGAGATGCTATCTCATGTGACCACAGCATGCAACTAGAGTGCCAGGCAGTAAAGTATTTTGCACCATGAGCAATTAGGTGAAGTACCCCGCCAGCCCAAAGACCGTGATACATAAATCCTTTTGGGGTTTCAGAAAAGATCTCTGTTTCCTTTCATGGTTGCTTAGTTTTTTTTTGTTTTTTTTTTTTAAGTAATTTGTGTGTGTATGTGTGCGTGTGTGGTGGTGGTGGTGATGATGAGGGAAATGTGTACCTTTTTTTTTTTTTGAGAAAGATAACAAAATATCTTGTTTTGGTTATATTGGAATCATTCCTGCTTCAGCGTAGGATTCATAGATCCATCAAAATAATGAGGAAATAGCTCTGCAAAAATGACTTGAAATAGGACTACAGACAGATGCACAACTATTTTATTATTTTTTTCCGCAGCCATGGATTCTCATGTAAACAGTCAATTCAGATTCATTCAAGAAAACTATGTTTATATTAAAGGCTTCTGTTGACATTTTAAAAAATTAAGACCTTTAGTTGAAATATCAGAGAATGAGAAATACCTCTCTGATGTGTGAAGTTTAGGTGTAGTTCCAATCTGTAGGTTAGAATCACTCATTTTCAAAACAACACAAACCTTTAATTCAAATGATACCAGTAAATGTGTTGGCAATTAAAAAGAGCACTCATGTGCACACATAGGGTCACATTCCCTGTTTTAAATCACAAAATGAAGAATTCTTAATGTAAATATGAAGTTGTCATCGAGTGAACAATGTAAAAATAATTTTTCATACATTTTGGCTCGGTGTTTTTATTTGTTAGTATGTAAGAGCCCATTCAACTATTGATAGGTATTGTGCCTCACTTTTTTCCAATGCTATACAATTAGTATACATACTATTACACCCATCCATAAAATTTGATTTACATATTCTTGCAGAACTGAAATACAAATGTGGATAATAGAATTAAAATTGGAAAAGTTAATTTTGCATTTGTTGTGATGGAGATCCTGATGTGAAACTTTAAATGTGAAATTTTGTTGATAGAAAAAAGTTTTATTGATGAATTCCCTTTTTACCATGGGCACACCGCTGCCATTTCTCTTATGCTTTCTTGTAGACTTTATGTTGTTGGCTTAAAAGGCATTATCAAGATTGGATTCAACATTTTGTCATACATAGATCTTTATGACTAGTTATTTGAGATGATAGTCTATTTTGATTATCAGTCCTCTGAGAAATAACATTTTCTCTTGCATATGTATACACATGCTTAATGAGTGGAAAGCACATGCATGCTGAATGGAAAACAAATTGTTAAATTATTTTTTATATTTGCAAAAATTAGATAACACAATGTTCACAAAACCATAACTTTACCCTAGATTTTTGTTAGAACTTTATTCAGTGGTGATTCTTTAACTCATTCTTTAAAGGAGGAAAGGAATTATTCTTGAGGAAATATTTGTGCTCCTTAAGTTTTTTCTCCTTTACAAAGTGTATATAGTAGTATTTACTGTATATGCATGTAGAAATAGGAAATATTCAGATCATTATTACTGTGGCATGCCATGGCATTTGTTTACATTTATCTGCATCAGTGTGATCTGGCTTTTTTTGTATAGCAAATTACTATTTACAAATAAAGCTGTGCTTGTGGTTTTGTTTGTAGTAATACCACGATGTGTGACGGCTTTCTTGATTTGTACTTCCAGAATGCAACTTTAGAAAGGTAGGTTGAGTTTAAGTCACAACTATGTCATTTTTAGGTTTATAGAATCTGCTAGAGTGTGTTCAGAGTCCCTGACCAGTTTCCTAAACCCAATTGAAAGGGAATGATGACAGTGGAAATGAAAAGCATTCATTTAGATTACCTCAGGAAAAAAGTTACTTCAGTTAGCAAAACCAGTGTTGTTTCATTTGTACTCTTGGATGAAAACAATGGAAAGTATAAGAATTCAGAAAAAACATCTTGGTAATGCCATTTGTTGAAATCAGAAGAATTTGCTTATTTACATTATTTTTTTTAAAGAAACATTGCATAGCTATAAAGCATGGAAGGCAATAAATAGAAAAATAACTATCTCCCTTCCTCTCAGCATACCCTATAGTCTGGTTTTTCTCTGCAGTGGTGCTCTGCAGGCCTTATTCCAAACTTTGGCTTCTCTTAATTTCTCTCTGCATGTTCTTGCCCAGAATACTTTGGCTCTAACATTCTCTATTTAGGTGGTAGAATTTTTCTACATGAAAGTTAAAAATACTTGGAGGAAATTAAACTGTACGTAATAATGAGAGTGTGGCTTTGTTACATCTCTTGACCTTCCCTCTCTTCCCATCTCCAAGTATTTTGTAATGGGCCTATTACTTTAACCCAAACTGATTTTAATGGTAGAAATTTCAGATACCATGTTAGGCTGCTGAGAGGTAAATTCCTGGGAAGAGTTTTGGGGAATCTCAAAAACTCTAGGTAGTGCACTGTGTGCTTTGTGTGCTTTTGGCTATGGGGAATGAGCTGTTTTTCCGTGTATTGTCAGGTTCTATACTTTTTGTGTAGTCAAAGTACACATAGGAAAATTCTGGGAAGAGATCTAAGATCCCATAAGCAAGAAGATGCTAGTTAAGCAAAATTTTATTAAGTAAATGAGGATTCAAGTTACCAGTATTTCTAGCTGAGTGAGCTGAAAATACTACTTAAAACAAGAATATGCTGCATTAGTAGCATTCTTATTGCTACATCAGTAGTAATAACTGTCATGTTTGGATCTTGAAATGGAGTAGTAAATAATGCCATTTCTTTGTGGCATACCAAGAAGAGCTCATTGTGTATTTATTTCACTGACATTTTATTACCATCAGTTGAATTGTTTCATGTATCTGGTTTTTCATTTGAGTATAGTGAAACCTCATCAATTCAGTATCGTTAATTTAAATTTATTATGATTGAACATCCATGTTTGGTGACTGAAGTTTACATCAGCCCTGGATGTGAAGAAAGGGGTCTGCTAATCTAATACTATAAACAATGTAGTTCCGATATGGTTCATATGCTTAAGAGAACAAATCCTTTTCAGAACCTAGTGAACAGCATGCAACTTGATGCTATTAATTACAAATTAGGTTGATCTATTCATTAATATTTCCTTTCAGGACTTCTACTATAAGGGAATATAGCACAAGTGCATTGTTTTCAAAACATTCTGTGAGTGAAAGCCTTAAGGCAATAATTGAGACTGGAATTCAGGGGAATTCCAGAGACTCTAAAATGCCATCAGTTAGAAGAATCAACGTTTTAAAAATGATAGTTTTTTGGGAAGTGTGGGGATGAACCTTTACTTTAAATTGACAATATACTTTAAGACATCCAGTTAAAATGTGAAAAATTAACACCTTATGAATCAACGTTTTAAAAATGATAGTTTTTTGGGAAGTGTGGGGATGAACCTTTACTTTAAATGGACAATATACTTTAAGACATCCAGTTAAAATGTGAAAAATTAACACCTTATAATCTACTTAATGAGGTTTACTCTAACTTTTGTTTATATTAGTTAAGACATATGCCTTTTTAAATCTATTTGTTTCTTTATGTCCTGTTTTTGTTTGTAATTTTAGAGATGTGAAATATGACTTTGATATGCTGTGCATTTATAATTTTTATAATTGTCCTCTTATGCTTTTCCTAATCTTTTTTGTGTAAAGTTGAAACTAATTGTGAAATCAAATGAAGAATCCATTTAGAGTGGCCTCATTGGAAATAGCATTTTTCTAGAGATACTCTCTTTTTAGCAAATACATTTAAATTACCATTCTGAGAGTTTTGTGAAAGTATGTAAAATTATTTGTTAATATGTATATTCAGAGTTTTAATTTGGAAAATATGGTCATTGGACCAGTGGTGCCTCATTCAATGTTTTCCTTCTTATGCACAGAATAAATTCTTGTTGAATGATTGGGGCATTGCAAAAGTCTCATGTGCCTTCTGAAACAATAAGTGGAGACAAATTATATGTTTATTTTGAGCCTATTATATTCTGATTCTTTGTAATTGGTTCTATATGGTGACTGAATTGGAATGGTTCCTTCTCCAGCTCAATCAGGAAATGGAGTATAAGAAGGGGGCATAAATAAGGCATACAGTTTAGATTGAGGGAAGTTTTGTTGTTTGATGATTTGAATTGAGTTTATGCCTGCTGAATTAAAAAAGCTAAATACTTTTCAACTTAGCTTGTTAGCTTGAACTTGAAAACTTTTAGTTTTTGTGTTATTTCCCATTAGAGTGATCAAGTTTTGACAAGTGGGAAAAGATATGTTAATCACTCAGTGTTTGATTTATTGGATGGTTTATATATTTTACTTATTGCCTATATTTATATCTGAAGAGAAAATGACCAGGCAAGTATCATGAAAAAAACAAAAGGAAGAAAACCTCTTTTCTTTGTTTACATCTCAATTTATCATTTTCTGTAATGATTTTGTAATACAGAAATGCAGCCTTCTCCAGCATAACCTCCTGCCCTCCTCTGGTCCCCAGAATGTCATTGGATGCCATCCAGTGGAAGGATATATGGGCTATGAGAGGTTAAAAAAAAAAGTGGTGCAGACTTACTCCTTATATTTTTCTAAGTGGGCTTTGCACCATTGACATTTGTTTTTATACATCTCATAAGCTATGCTGTTTTTTCAAATTAACAACACAATACATTCTCTTAAAATGACAGAATCTGAGTCAGGATTTTAAGTTTGTGTTTTTTGTTTGTTTGTTTGCTTTTTAAAAAGGAATTCGATTTTGTTTGTTTGTTTTAAATGACAAAATCTGGCATTGTTGGTTTGCTATGTATATGTAATGCTATTAAAGTACACACATACCTTCTCTGTGTGGACCTGATTATTGGGATAACAACAGTTTTTCTGATCATTCAATTCTTTTCATTCAAGCTTCAGTTCAAATGTCACCTCCTCTGGGACCTGCATCACCTGAAAATTGAATTGAAGGGACTCAGCTTCTTCCTTCTCACAGAGGACACCTTGATAAGAACATGTTGCTGTGATGATTTGTTTACTTGTCTGCCTCTCCTCCCCAGGAAATGGAAAGCCCTGGAGAGAGGAGCTTGGTTCCTTTTATCTTTGTGTCCTTAGTTCTGTAATAGGCATTTGATTCATGGCTGGTAAATGAATGAAATAACAGATTAAGGATAAGATGGGTTTAAATTTCTAAGTTATAGGGTTCTTTTCTATTTTGAAATTTTGTAGATTTTAAATCATGGTCAGCTCACAAACATCTGGTGAGTTTGATTTGTAAGTCCCAGTTCTGTAGAAGTATGTTTTCACATGAATTTTTGATATCTGTTTCATTAACTGGGATTTTATAGTTTTAGCCCAATAGCCAGCATGCAGAACAATAACTGGCAGGAGTGGCTTCCCCAGGGGAAGTGCTTGGTTTTTAGTGGATCAGTGTTAATCAAAAGATGTATATGTTGATTTTTCTCAAAGGTGGATGGTTTCTTTGTCAGGAAGACTGGTGATGATGCTAAACTGGGGAGATCTGTGTGACAAGCATCTGGGAGCTCAGATTAGACTTCAGAATGTACACATGCAAGTGAATTAATAAGTTAAGGAAATAGAACAGAAATGTAAAACATACTGCACACCTAGATAGGAGATGCCTAACTATGTATATACCAATAGAAATTTTCAGGTGTAGAGCATGAGTACAGGCTGCTCATGAGTTAGCTCTCCTGATGCCACTTCTAGATGGTGAGTGTCTTTAGAAAAGCTCAGCCCTGGAAGTCACACCAACAGGGGGGGTGGTATAGTGAGGCAGCTGCTCTCAGCCCTGTCTTTACAGAAGACCACTGAACTTGTATCAGCCCAGACTTGGCTGTATGGCATTGGATTAAAGCAGGCCAGCTGGGATTTTCCAAGCTCCATTTTATTTTGTTTCTGAAGCAATATTTCCAGTCTCTCGGATGGGTGAGGATCAACTCTGTCTCCCTGGCACAGAAATATTTTCATTACAAGGAGTTGAAGACTAGGGAAACTATAGTTTCCTACATAAAATCTCATCATTAACTTCTGCCAATTTGCATTCAGCAACCGGGAGGGAATCTCTGTTGCCTCACCTCTAGTCTGAATTCTGCATCAGTGCTTAGTCTCATTTCATATGCCCTTCCAGAAACAGATGTGTAAAATTTCAGAGTATATTAAAAAATAAGTCCGCAAGATGATTAAAAGACTTTAAATAGGGATAGGAACTGAGAGATTATTCAGTCTGAATAAGAAATGGCTGAGTGGTGATTTAACTACAGGTTTCATGTATTGGAAAGTCTCTTTCTATAGTGAATCACACTTAGATGTTGTCTTTCACCCTTATAAACTGAAGAAGAGAAAATAATACTTGGGCACTTCCAAGATTTAAATGAATTAAAAACAAACAAATAAACAGTAAGGGACATTTAATGCTGGAATGGTTTATGGCGATCTTCTGAATGGAGAGAATGAATTATTTTCATAAGGTTGTAAATGTGGACTTGTTTATGTGCTAAAGAATAATCTAAACTGAAAATTATAAGATTTTGAAGCCGGAAGGAACCTTGGAAATTTAATTTCCCATCTGGCCCCAAACCCGTCCTCTTGATTGGGTGCTGGGGAGGAGCACCTTTTATCTCTTACACTTGCTTATGTTGGAGTCTACACATAACAAACAAGTCAGACTCCTAGAATTCGAAGGTGCACCAGAATCTTAGCTCAGGCCACCCCAAATGGAGAACATCCCTCACGCTATCCCCTGTTCAGCCTCCCCAGTGGATGGTAATCCCACCACTGCATGTACCCATCTGGTGAGAGGGATCTCCCAACTATATAAGACCTCTCCATCTGGGACATCTCTGTGTGCAAGAAAAGTTTCCTTATGCTTGACTGCAGTCTGATGCTCTGAGTACACATGTTTTTCTTAGCATTGCACTATAGAATTCCATAGAATGAGGCCTTACCTGTTTTCTGCAGGAGAGCTTATTTAATATTAAAAACAACTTCCTTGTTCTTAAGTCTTCTAGCTGTTCCCCACACAGGATGGTTTCTAGGTCCTTCCCCTTCCTAATAGCCTTCCTTTAAATACAAATACAAGTCAGGTTGTTGGGTCCCTTGAAAATGGAGAAGAAAGCAGAGGTTCATCTTGGTTCACCTCCTTCCATGGAACCTCCAGCACCTTTGGCTCAGTTTCTTCAGTACTCTTGCCTTGCTCTTCTATGTCCTCATGCTGAACTTCAAGCTGCTTGGGACTCAAAAGTCTTGCACAGGCAGCCAGCATCCCATGATATTCCTTGGCTGGATGAGGGTTGCCACTGTCATGATGCTGTTAGTCTTTATACCTTTCCCATTGAAATTCCCTTTACTTGAATCTTTTCCCAGGCCTTCTGCAGCTTCAAGTTCTCAAATACCTAATCTGTACATGTAGGAGTATCACAGAAAATGTAAATAGCAGATACATTTAAATAGTGATTTTCTAGAGGTGTTTCTTTGGCCTTTTATACGTTATAAACACAAGTAATAAAGACGGGATGATAGCATGGCACCATGGTGGTGTTAATCGGAATGTAAATAGCAGATACATTTAAATAGTGATTTTCTAGAGGTGTTTCTTTGGCCTTTTATACGTTATAAACACAAGTAATAAAGACGGGATGATAGCATGGCACCATGGTGGTGTTAATCGAGTAATTGACAGACAGGCCACATGTCCCTTGTTTACTTTTCAAATCACACTGTGAAAGCAACTCATCTCTGCACTTGACCAGAGCCAAACCTACCTCTTCTGCCTGATCTGTGTCCAGTTTTTGAATGTTAGATAAGCAGCTCCTAAGGCCATTGAATTTGGATAACCCAGTGGATTCAATTATAATTTTTTTTTTTTTTTTTTTTTTTTTTTGTGGCGGGCCTGTATGGGGATCTGAGCCCTTGACCTTCTTACCCTTGACTGTGGTGTTACAACACTGCACTCTAACCAACTGGGCTAACCAGACAGCCCTTCAATTGTAATTTGATAACTAGTGTAAGTTTCACTGAGACCTTGAAGGAGGCCAGTGGCTTCCAATTATGGTGTCACAACACATTGCTGTGTTACACTCAGCTGTGAGGTATTAACAGCTGGTGATAACATCGTACAGAAGTTTGCAAATGACTTATTTTAAAATATCTATATATAAACTAAAGTGGATTCAAGTTCAGCCCTAAAATGTTACTGTTGCTTGCATTCTGACTTGAGGGTACAGAGCTGCAGCTGTCATGGTGGGCATTTTGCGTAACTTTCAGCCTGCTTGATTTTACTGATCAGCCTGTAATCATAGTGGAAATTATACAGTCTTGTATTTCCCTGAACATTTTTGATGGCAGTTTGTTAGAACCTGTGTTTACTCATGCTAGTGTTTTGTGGAAGTGAATGTCATGTGCATTTCTATGGGAAAAAGGCTGAGATCTGCTATGACAGAATACACCTTTGCTAGCCAGGTCTGTAAACTTAGTAGATCTTGGAACATTTAGGTAGGCACCTTTGGAGTGATTTCAACATGCTCTATGAAGACTTCTCTTCTCAAATATCTCCCAGGGGCTACCATGCTTGAAATTCCGTGATTAATTATGTATTTAGGATAAGATTGGCCACCTTTGATACAAGTTTCAAAAGTAACTGATCTTTAAAACACAATTTAGTGAATTGACTAAGTTTTCTTCCCTTTGGATGGTATTGAATTCAGGAAAAATTTTGTATTTCAGGAGCCTTTTTGAGAGTGAACTTTTATGCCTCTTTTAAAATCCATGTCCCATGCCTTTTGTAATTATCACTCAATTTTCCATATAAGCCACCTCGTCCGCTGTATGATATGATATCCCAGTTGGTAAATAGATTAATCTATTGAGTGTAAAATAGCTGTTGAAAAAATATTTGTTTCACTTATCAAACCTTCCATCCACTCTCCTGCCCATCCTGTCCTGTGTGCATCAGAGTTTGAGTGCCCACTGCTTGCCTGGTTCTGTGCAACGTTCTTGAGGCTTAAGTTAATAGGCAGTCTCTGAAGGTTACTGTCCAGTGTGGGAGGCAGAAGTAAATCACAGTGTATCTTGTAATTATTTTAATAGCAGAAGGTGCAAAATGCTGTGGGAGTGCAGAAAAGGGAGTGATTAACTGTCTTTATAGATTGTACTTTCACTTTTGGCAAAAATGAGTATAACCAATACAAATTTTCTCTGGGTATAGTGTATATATAGGTATGTGTTAGCACATTGCGCTTTTGCTAAAATGAAGATGGCATAAAAGGTGCTGTAAAAGGAGTGATGAGCATTTATACCTGGAATTCTGTAGCTATTATGTATAAGTCACCTGTGAGTAGGGTATATGAGATAGAATCATGGGTTATTGAAAGTAGAAGTGACTTTAAAAGCCAAAAGTCCAATTCTCTTTCGAAAAAAAAAGGTATTTCTGTTAGATGGTTAACTAGTCATTCCCTCAACTCCCCCGCTCCCCTCCCCCCAAAAATACTTCCAGTGATGGAAGGCGGCATTAGGTGTGGAAAAAACATTAGTTTACAGCTAGATAAAACCTGGATTTAAATCCTGAATCCTCTGAAGGCCAGGTGTGTGTCCCTGGACAAGTCATGTAGCCACCCTGAACCTGTTTTTCTTACTGAAAATTGCAAATGATAGTACTAATTTTGTCAGTTGGCTGTAAAGATGAGAGAAGTTGTATGTAAAATCCCTAACCTAGTGCCTGCTCAGAAAGAGCCCTCAATACGTTAGGTATTGTTATTTTGCTGTTGGACAGCTCCTTTGAAAGCCAAGCTTTCTGCTTTTAGAACAAGTAATTTGCAGTAAAATGTATACTTCCTCACCTCCTACTCACAGTCAAATCTATTGTAGTTTGGGGACCTTTACCATTCCGTTGAGACAGTTTGGCAAAGGTCCTCAGTGGCTGTCCATTTGCTGGTTTCTGTGACATTTGACATGATGGGCCACCTCTTTCTTTTTGCAACATTGTCCTCATTGGCTTTTGTAGATTTCCTCTTTCTCTGGCTTGTTTGCCAGCTCCTTTTGACTGAATCCTAAATGTTGATGTTCTTTTATCCCTTTATAAGTTCTTCCAGGCAGTGTCATTTCCTTGCACTTACAGGATTGACTACTGCTTATAGGCTGATGACTAGAACATGTGCATTTGCAACCTAGTCTTTGGAGCTGTCTCTCAAACCCTATATACAACAGTCGCTGTGGATGAGTATGTTGAAAGTAAATCGGGGGATCTGTTCGCCTGTGTTTCCTATTCTGGGTGATGGTACCACAATTCATTCAGTTAGTTAAACATGTCACTCAGTTTAGGCTTTTTAAATACTTCACCTAGTTCTGTAGGAGCCTCCTAACATGTCTCTTTGCTTTCAACCCTGTCCCCTCCCATGCATTAATATTTTCACGTTGTCACTAGGATGATTTTTCTAAAATGAACGTATGCTCGTTTTAAGTACCTTGTAAATGGACAAGACACCAAGTCTTGACTCCAGATCTCGGCTTTTACCACCAGAATACTAATTTGACAGGCAGATAAGGCTGCATTCATTAGGCAGTATCAATGAATTGATACAAAATAGACATTATTAGGGATTTGTTTTTATGTAAAATATTGCCACTGCAGGAAATTATTTTGGTGGACCATCAGTGGCCTTGTCTGTAGGAGAAAGATCTAGTACTTTCATGGTGTAAGTCTTTCTACTTTGCAGAAATATGTAGCTGAGGTACACACACAATGGGAGTGGACTCTAAAAGAGGCTTTACTTGGTGTTACTGACTTTATCATGGTGGTACAAGACAAACTAATCCAAAACATCAAAAGAAGTGCTAACTATGAGTTACATAAAGAAGTCATTTTTATTGGACCTCGAATTTTTCTTCTAGGTTAAAACTATGAAAAAAAAAATCTAGTGCTAGTTATTGTACATTGATGGCCTTTGCTGTAGAGACTTTGCTTTTTTATATTCATTTTCATAGTTTTGTCACAAAAGCAAATAAAGGAAGCCACACATAGCTAAAGTGAAAGCCACTTCAAGGAGACATCACATGAAACATTTTGAGGATGGAGTTATGTGGTTTCATTGTAGCATTCTAGTTGCAAATGCAAATTGTTTTGAGATCAGAATTTTTCATTTACCACTTTTAACTATTTTGTACTATGAAGAATGTTTAAGACTAGCCCAGTTGCACTTTTAAATGGATTATTTAAAATAAATTATTCAAAAGAAAAGGGTGGTGACTCAGAATTTTAGTGCTTCTTCCAAGATAGGTGATTGGAGAGATTTATTACTTTGTTCCCATGATTGCAAAACATATTTCGGATCCACCTGAACTTGGTTTGACTTAATTTGAGAATCTTGTGGTTGAAACAGTTGCAGGTCATAGGCGTAGGTGTAACGGAAGATTTAGCACCCTGCCTAGATTCCCTGGGTCTGTAAGTTCAAGGAGCTCCAGGTTCATGCTGGGGATTCTTATTTCCCTTGCTTCATGGTGAATACCTCCGCATGTGGGGGAATTTCTTCCCTGCTGCAATCAGCTTGGGTTCCTGTTTTCTTTTCCTTCCTTTTTTCTCCATGTGACATTTTTGTTAACCTCAGACTTCAAATATGACTTGTTTTGGTGTTTGTTTATAAAAGTGTTTATTAACATTTAGATGAAAAAATTTGAATAACTTTCTTAAATATGAGTACAGCTAGGGTGTTTCATTGACAGTTCTTGTTTTGTTAATTTGTATTTATTGAAATGTAAGATCTTTCATGGCCTGAAAAAACAAAATACACATTACAGTTTTCCTGTTGTATGTGTTTATTTCAATCCTGAAGCCAGACCTTGCTTGAAATAACCTTTACCTTATAAGGAAATTGATACCGAGACATGATTATGTCCAGTGTTTACTACTCCATACATAGATAATTTGAATGTTATAAATATAGGAAAAATATCAGGTAAGTCTGTATTCAAATACGAATATCTAGGTGAAGTAGCCAATGACTAAACATTCTAGTGGTTCCATATATAAACAAGGTGAGAAAATATGTAAGAGACATGCTTGGATACTGTTTTAAAAATGTGGATTTAATTTGTGTAATTAGGAGTGAAATTTTTTTTTTTTTTTTTTGTTTTTTGTTTTTGTCTTTTTTTTTTCCGTGTCCGGCTACGGATCGCAACCCTCAGTGTCGCCCCTGCACCGGACCGGGACCGGCAACGGGATCGCAACCCTCGGCGCCGCCCCCGCACCTCGCTCAGCCAGTGAGCGGGAACCGGTCTGTATGTGGGATCCGAACCCTCAGCGGGAGCGCCTCTGCGCTTCCCAACCGGCGCACTAGCGCAGTGCGCCACCGGGCCGGCCCCAGGAGTGAAATTTAAAAGTAAAAGATTAACATAAAAAGCAGTTCTTTTGAGAATTCCGGTAGTAAATACACCTTCTGAATTTACTTTACTGGTTTTGCTCTTTCTTGAGCTAATGAGGGAGGCTAGCATGTTTGTGGTATGTTCCAGGCTTTAGAATTTTTTCTTATGGAAAAGAGGTAGCTAGAGTCATATTCAGTCACAATTTTTGATTAAAATTCAGTTGGGACAGAAGTAAGTCTGTATGCCATTGCTTCTAAATATTCTTAATAAATGGAAATGTGCATGAGTTGTTTTCTGTCAATCCACTATGTACTGTGACCACATTGGTGAAATTGTGCCCTTTCCTCCTTTGCAAGGTTTCCAACTGTGTGGTTTTGTGTGATTTTTTATCTATCTGTCTATCTATCTATCTATCTATCTATCTATCTATCTATCTATTTATTTATTTATTTTCAGAACGATGAAATATTACCAGTAATGTGTATTTTTAAATGATTATGTAATTATACTACAGATAATAAAGGTACCCCTGTTCTTATTTGAACTTTTATCCTATGAAGAGATAGCACCAGAAGTGATAGTTTGCTTTTGATTATTTGGCCTGTATTCAAGATATTACTTTTCTCCTGAACTGCTATCCCCAGCCATTGCTCAGGGATTTTCGTGAATGGAGTGTGTGGCAGGAAAAGCTATGTTCCTTATAGACAGGGCAATAGTATAGCAGCTAGAAAAGGTGTTTGTTTATAGGCCAGCCTCAGTTANTCTATCTATCTATCTATCTATCTATTTATTTATTTATTTTCAGAACGATGAAATATTACCAGTAATGTGTATTTTTAAATGATTATGTAATTATACTACAGATAATAAAGGTACCCCTGTTCTTATTTGAACTTTTATCCTATGAAGAGATAGCACCAGAAGTGATAGTTTGCTTTTGATTATTTGGCCTGTATTCAAGATATTACTTTTCTCCTGAACTGCTATCCCCAGCCATTGCTCAGGGATTTTCGTGAATGGAGTGTGTGGCAGGAAAAGCTATGTTCCTTATAGACAGGGCAATAGTATAGCAGCTAGAAAAGGTGTTTGTTTATAGGCCAGCCTCAGTTAACTTGTGCTGTCATGCAGGAAACCTTTTTATGCATTTATTTCAGGACATGGCTTTCTGGAGACTTCATTGAATGCTCCGTGTTATAATTTCTGATGGAATCTGGTCTGGAATGTTCAGAAAGAAGTAATAGAACTGAAATGACAAGATTATGGCATCTTGTCTTCAATATTCAGATTCACTGGCTTCTGTTTAAGAAATATTTTACTATTCTTTTTGCTTCTGTTTAAATTGGACCCATTTGGATTAACATTAAATTTGTCTTTATGATATGACCTACTTGGTGTCAGTTATTTTCACAAATTCTGTTTCCTTTAATCCCCAAGGTAATACTGTGAGAAAGTTAATATGGAAACCTAATCTGAAATCTGTGAATCAGAGAAGTTAAATAATATTCTCATGATCACAGAACTAGTAAGTAGTGAAGCTGGTATTCAAAACATAACATTTAAAAATTATTTTTAAAAATTTCAAATATACATAGAACTTAGGAAAAGAAGACAGTTAACCCCTGTGTACATGTCCCACAGATTAATTATGGAGATTTTACTAGATTTCCTCTATTCCTTTTTTCTTTTCTTTTTTTTTGGGGGGGGAGGGATACTCATATCTTAAAGCAGATCCCAGATATCATGTTATCAAATGCACAAGTTTGACTATGGGACTAGTGTTTTATCTCTATAACAAATGGTCTAAAGTATTGGAGGGTATGACATAATATGAAGACTGAACAGATAGAAGCCGTGTTTTTCAAGAAAACAAATTATATATCTGCATTCAGTTTTCTAAATATGGTTAGTCATCATTTGCCACTTGTTTATTAATACAGTAGTAATGAAATACCTAATACTTATGGAGTACTGACTCTTGCCTAGGAAGTCCCTCATGCATATTAGCTCATTTAGTTCACACTAGCCCTGTGTTCTATAATCATTTCTTGTAGGTTCAAGTTGCTTTTCAAAAATAGGTATCTCTTTTACACAGAGATGAAATATTCTATAGTGCCTTGAATTATACTATCTCTTCACTCCTTCTCACCTTTAGTACTGATTACANAATTCTGTAGCTATTATGTATAAGTCACCTGTGAGTAGGGTATATGAGATAGAATCATGGGTTATTGAAAGTAGAAGTGACTTTAAAAGCCAAAAGTCCAATTCTCTTTCGAAAAAAAAAGGTATTTCTGTTAGATGGTTAACTAGTCATTCCCTCAACTCCCCCGCTCCCCTCCCCCCAAAAATACTTCCAGTGATGGAAGGCGGCATTAGGTGTGCTATTGAAAGTAGAAGTGACTTTAAAAGCCAAAAGTCCAATTCTCTTTCGAAAAAAAAAGGTATTTCTGTTAGATGGTTAACTAGTCATTCCCCCAACTCCCCCGCTCCCCTCCCCCCAAAAATACTTCCAGTGATGGAAGGCGGCATTAGGTGTGGAAAAAACATTAGTTTACAGCTAGATAAAACCTGGATTTAAATCCTGAATCCTCTGAAGGCCAGGTGTGTGTCCCTGGACAAGTCATGTAGCCACCCTGAACCTGTTTTTCTTACTGAAAATTGCAAATGATAGTACTAATTTTGTCAGTTGGCTGTAAAGATGAGAGAAGTTGTATGTAAAATCCCTAACCTAGTGCCTGCTCAGAAAGAGCCCTCAATACGTTAGGTATTGTTATTTTGCTGTTGGACAGCTCCTTTGAAAGCCAAGCTTTCTGCTTTTAGAACAAGTAATTTGCAGTAAAATGTATACTTCCTCACCTCCTACTCACAGTCAAATCTATTGTAGTTTGGGGACCTTTACCATTCCGTTGAGACAGTTTGGCAAAGGTCCTCAGTGGCTGTCCATTTGCTGGTTTCTGTGACATTTGACATGATG
Source organism: Galeopterus variegatus (assembly GCF_000696425.1). Lineage (NCBI taxonomy): Eukaryota > Metazoa > Chordata > Mammalia > Dermoptera > Cynocephalidae > Galeopterus > Galeopterus variegatus. The sequence continues at coordinate 33,220 of NW_007737584.1, read as the reverse complement.
GGCCACCTCTTTCTTTTTGCAACATTGTCCTCATTGGCTTTTGTAGATTTCCTCTTTCTCTGGCTTGTTTGCCAGCTCCTTTTGACTGAATCCTAAATGTTGATGTTCTTTTATCCCTTTATAAGTTCTTCCAGGCAGTGTCATTTCCTTGCACTTACAGGATTGACTACTGCTTATAGGCTGATGACTAGAACATGTGCATTTGCAACCTAGTCTTTGGAGCTGTCTCTCAAACCCTATATACAACAGTCGCTGTGGATGAGTATGTTGAAAGTAAATCGGGGGATCTGTTCGCCTGTGTTTCCTATTCTGGGTGATGGTACCACAATTCATTCAGTTAGTTAAACATGTCACTCAGTTTAGGCTTTTTAAATACTTCACCTAGTTCTGTAGGAGCCTCCTAACATGTCTCTTTGCTTTCAACCCTGTCCCCTCCCATGCATTAATATTTTCACGTTGTCACTAGGATGATTTTTCTAAAATGAACGTATGCTCGTTTTAAGTACCTTGTAAATGGACAAGACACCAAGTCTTGACTCCAGATCTCGGCTTTTACCACCAGAATACTAATTTGACAGGCAGATAAGGCTGCATTCATTAGGCAGTATCAATGAATTGATACAAAATAGACATTATTAGGGATTTGTTTTTATGTAAAATATTGCCACTGCAGGAAATTATTTTGGTGGACCATCAGTGGCCTTGTCTGTAGGAGAAAGATCTAGTACTTTCATGGTGTAAGTCTTTCTACTTTGCAGAAATATGTAGCTGAGGTACACACACAATGGGAGTGGACTCTAAAAGAGGCTTTACTTGGTGTTACTGACTTTATCATGGTGGTACAAGACAAACTAATCCAAAACATCAAAAGAAGTGCTAACTATGAGTTACATAAAGAAGTCATTTTTATTGGACCTCGAATTTTTCTTCTAGGTTAAAACTATGAAAAAAAAAATCTAGTGCTAGTTATTGTACATTGATGGCCTTTGCTGTAGAGACTTTGCTTTTTTATATTCATTTTCATAGTTTTGTCACAAAAGCAAATAAAGGAAGCCACACATAGCTAAAGTGAAAGCCACTTCAAGGAGACATCACATGAAACATTTTGAGGATGGAGTTATGTGGTTTCATTGTAGCATTCTAGTTGCAAATGCAAATTGTTTTGAGATCAGAATTTTTCATTTACCACTTTTAACTATTTTGTACTATGAAGAATGTTTAAGACTAGCCCAGTTGCACTTTTAAATGGATTATTTAAAATAAATTATTCAAAAGAAAAGGGTGGTGACTCAGAATTTTAGTGCTTCTTCCAAGATAGGTGATTGGAGAGATTTATTACTTTGTTCCCATGATTGCAAAACATATTTCGGATCCACCTGAACTTGGTTTGACTTAATTTGAGAATCTTGTGGTTGAAACAGTTGCAGGTCATAGGCGTAGGTGTAACGGAAGATTTAGCACCCTGCCTAGATTCCCTGGGTCTGTAAGTTCAAGGAGCTCCAGGTTCATGCTGGGGATTCTTATTTCCCTTGCTTCATGGTGAATACCTCCGCATGTGGGGGAATTTCTTCCCTGCTGCAATCAGCTTGGGTTCCTGTTTTCTTTTCCTTCCTTTTTTCTCCATGTGACATTTTTGTTAACCTCAGACTTCAAATATGACTTGTTTTGGTGTTTGTTTATAAAAGTGTTTATTAACATTTAGATGAAAAAATTTGAATAACTTTCTTAAATATGAGTACAGCTAGGGTGTTTCATTGACAGTTCTTGTTTTGTTAATTTGTATTTATTGAAATGTAAGATCTTTCATGGCCTGAAAAAACAAAATACACATTACAGTTTTCCTGTTGTATGTGTTTATTTCAATCCTGAAGCCAGACCTTGCTTGAAATAACCTTTACCTTATAAGGAAATTGATACCGAGACATGATTATGTCCAGTGTTTACTACTCCATACATAGATAATTTGAATGTTATAAATATAGGAAAAATATCAGGTAAGTCTGTATTCAAATACGAATATCTAGGTGAAGTAGCCAATGACTAAACATTCTAGTGGTTCCATATATAAACAAGGTGAGAAAATATGTAAGAGACATGCTTGGATACTGTTTTAAAAATGTGGATTTAATTTGTGTAATTAGGAGTGAAATTTTTTTTTTTTTTTTTTGTTTTTTGTTTTTGTCTTTTTTTTTTCCGTGTCCGGCTACGGATCGCAACCCTCAGTGTCGCCCCTGCACCGGACCGGGACCGGCAACGGGATCGCAACCCTCGGCGCCGCCCCCGCACCTCGCTCAGCCAGTGAGCGGGAACCGGTCTGTATGTGGGATCCGAACCCTCAGCGGGAGCGCCTCTGCGCTTCCCAACCGGCGCACTAGCGCAGTGCGCCACCGGGCCGGCCCCAGGAGTGAAATTTAAAAGTAAAAGATTAACATAAAAAGCAGTTCTTTTGAGAATTCCGGTAGTTAATTTATTGATGGAGGGATAGGATGTTGCTGCTCAAAAGTGTTGTCTGTAGGCTAGCAGCATTGGCATTGCCTGGGAGCTTGTCAGTAATATAGAATCTCAGCCCATATCCCAGCCCTTTTGAATCAAAATCTGCATTTTCAATAATATCCTCAGGTAATTTATATGTGTATTAAAATTTGAGAAGCCCTGGGTGACATTTAAAACAGTGCCTCGCAAGCATGGCTGTAAGTTACAATCGCTTGGAAAACTTTGAAAGTTACCAATGCCCAGTACAACCCCTGACCAATTTAATTAGACTCTCCAGGTGAGGCCTCAGTATCTGTGAGTGTTTTTTTTAAAATTAGACTTTCTAAATGAGACCCCAGAATTGGTATGTTTCCAAAAACATCTCCCAGGTGATTCTTACATTCAGCCAGACTTTACTTTTTTTTTTGTCCTTTTTGTGACCGGCCGCACTGCGCTCAGCCAGTGAGTGCATCGCACCGGCCATCCCTATATAGGATCTGAACCCTCGGCGAGAGTGCTGCACTCTCCCGAGTGCGCCACGGGCTTGGCCCCAGCCAGACTTTAAAATGCGCTATTTAATACTAGAATATCTTTAAGTTACTTAGCTCTAAAAAAACCATTTAATCTTGTAAATCATATATTGAAAATGGCACTAAATAAGAACTGAAGATAGAAGAAGTTTTGGGCTTGTACTTAGTCTTTTTGGTGATGGTAATTGATTGGTGATGGTATAATAAAATAATTTTTTTTTATGCAGGACTGAGCTTCTCCACTGTTCTTATTTTCCCTTGGCACTAGGGAGTGAAGATACTACCAAAATTAATTGTCTATTTTTGTTCCATTCTTATCTTTAGGTGAAGAATTACACTGAGGGAGGCAGGGAGATATGGAATGTCAAATGGATAAAAACTGTACCAAGAGTTGTTAAATATATTCACATCATTACACTGGATGGGATTCTTGGTATTTTTATTTTTGTTCTTAATTTTTTTTTCTGTTTGTGCATGGCTATTTGATTTTAAGTCAGTGACTTCAGTTCCAAGCATATATAGGTACTTTGTTCATTCAGTGACAATTACTGAGTGCTTAGCAAATGCAGCCAAATGAACAAAATAGTAGAAGGGAACTGGACAGTGGAGAGAAATGAGGTATTTATGTGCTCCTTACCCTGATTGCATATGGTGGAGTGGTTTAGAGCCAAACTACCTTCATTGAATACTGGCTCTGCTGCTTATTTGCTGTGTGACCATAGGCCAGTTAATTACGTGGCCTCAATTTTCTTATCTGTAAAACGGGGTAATAACAGCACCTACCTATAGAGTTGTTATGGAGAGTAAATGAATTAATATATGTGTAAAGCACTTAGAAGAATGCCTGGCACACAGTAAGCACTATATGAGTATTTGCTGATATAATTATTGTTATTATATACTCCATACCTTAAAGAGGAAACGTGGCTGATATATGAAAGCATAGACTCTTAACCTTCTGGTTTTAACATTTGAAAGATTCTTTAGGTTAACATGTTTTTGTTGTTGTCATTTAGGGAAAATGGATCTCTGATTAGAGCAGGGACACAGAGTGTTCAGACTTACATTCTTACTCCAGTTATTCCTCATTATGTTGGATGAAGAGGGGCAAGTAACACTCATCACACAAACAACCTTGGTTTGTTGAAATATTTTAGATTCCTTGTGTAATAGGCACTGAAGAAATCCAAATTTTAGCCGTTAAAATAATTGCTTTCCCAAAAGCCCTATAGTAGCATGGTTGAATATTTTTAGAGCAATTCATTAGATTAGTAGTATTTTATAGTTTAATTTCACTTGAGGAACAGCTATAGGTGTTTCAGTTCAGGCATTGAAAGTTCAAGATCAATTTGTCAGTAGATTTCAGTGTCTGGTGTCTGGTGAGGTCCTACTTTCCGTGTCCTCACGTGGTGGAAGGAGTCAGGGGTCTCCCTGGGGCCTCTTTTAAGTGCACTTACTAATCTGAATCATGAAGGTTCTGCCCTCATGACTCAATCACATCCCAAAGGCCTGGTATCCTAATCCCATCACCTTAGGGGTTAGGATTTCAACATATTTTAGTGTTGGGGTACATAAACATTCAGACTGTAGCAATAGTGATTTGCGTGCATTTTGGAATAGACTATGGTAACTGTTTTTTTCTGGGCAAGATTAGACCTATTTTTGTTGGCATAGAAAAAATTGCTGTGTGAAGAGAGTGGCTATTATTTATTTAACATTTAACCGGAAAGCCTAAATATATTCAAAAGAGCTCGTTTGACAAGAGTTCTGGGGCAGAAATATTAAAGGGCAAATGAAACAAGGATTTCTTGTTCTTAATTGGGGTTGAGGGAAAGGGCCAATCTCCTGCAGGGGAAATGACTATAAATGGTCTTCACAGTTAAGACATCCTCTGTTGTGACAGCTACCTTTCTGGTCCGCTTACTTTTTCCTCTTTCTTCACAGAGAATTGCTGCTAAAAACACCTTTCTCTTGGCACTTAAGCTCTCAAATTGGACTCTTCAGTTTTTTCTTGTTTCTGCATAAAATTAAACTATTTTGCTCTTATTTTCGAAGCTTTGTGCACCCTTAGTTCTAAGCTCCTTGCCTCTGTTTTTGTTCTGTTATTCCCATTTTGGAGGCTTGTTCACTTTTACTTGGTATGCTTGGAAGGGTTTCCTTGTTTCGTGCCAGATGACAACAACAAATGAATCCTGCTCCTCAATCCTTTTATAGATAGCTTTTTGGGGGAAGTAAATTTAAAGAAAGAACATTAAAAACAAAAATTATATTGTCAGTGCTGAAGATGGAAAGACATTCATTTTCAACTGATGGACTTTTTGATCCCTGCTAATATTTTTAAGCCTTTAGGGAAAGAATTGCTTTTCCTTGTTTTAGGGATATGTCATAATGCATGCCAAGGTAACACCACAAACTGAAGTGCACTTGTGTTTGTTTCTTCAAATAAATATGTGTGATTTCTGAACTATGTCTATTTGTTAAATAATGTAATTCCGTAAGTCAGTTCTACCAAAGGACTTCTGTTTCTGTTTTCTATTTCAGAATTAAAATGCATAATAAATAAACATGTATGGACAGTTTTGTCTATGTAGATCTGATATCTTGGAGTTTGTTTATAATCATTATCACCTGTAAAATATAGGTGAGAAAACTGGCATAGTTTTTTATCACACAGATCACTGGTGGACAAAGAAGGACGAATCATGTTTACTGTGTTAGATAAGAGCCTTTAATAGAAAATAGCATGGATTCCACTAAAAATAACATGTAAGTGAGCGTGCAAGAGATAGATTTGACTTTAAACTCACGTGCACATCAATGTTTTTTCTCTGTAATGCTTTCCTCTTAGCTGGCTTCACAGTTGTGTGAACTTTTTCCATGTTGGAGCAAAGATAACCCACCTGGAAATCCAGACTTATCTGGTCTTTTCACTAGAGATCTCAGAATTAAGCCTGACCCGGTATGCATCAAACTCCATATTATGTCTCCCAGAGATGCTGAAGGGATTGTGTGCCCACTCTTGGGTCACCCTATTTACAAACTAATGACAGCCTAATTACAGATTAGAATATTGCTTGTTGAATAAGATTAGAATGAAGGAATAGTTGTGGTTATGTCATATTTTGGTCAAACCCTTGTAACCTGAAGCATTGTCCTTCTCTACTTGAGGGTTGTTTCTTTCTAAAAACCATGATCAGTCACTTGGAATCTGAGTCCCATCCACTGTAGGAAGCACATTCTAGTATTGTCTGTATATATTTGTGTGTGTATATACATACATGCTATTCAAGCTGTGCCATTGTGCACATAGCTGTGCTGATCCAGTTTTAAAATATATTCCTTTAGCAAATATACTACTTTAATAGCACATATACTCTTTTAATAACAATGTAATAAATAAGTGAACAATTTAGTTTTAGTTGATTACATTTTCAGGTAGTACTTTTAGGTAGTTTATAGAGAATGCCTCCCTAATGCTAATACCTAATCTCTTTTAATAACAATGTAATAAATAAGTGAACAATTTAGTTTTAGTTGATTACTTTTTCAGGTAGTACTTTTAGGTAGTTTATAGAGAATGCCTCCCTAATGCTAATACCTAATCTCAAATATGCTAATGCCTAATTCAAATATAAACTTTTAAGCTACTTCTGGAATTAAAAAAAAATACCACAAATGATGTGTATATGAATTCTTAGTAGTTTTCATAAGCTTAGAATAATGTTACCTGATCTTCTTAGAGTTAGTGATTCTAGTTAATTTTTTGACGTGTTGTTTCTCTATTCATTGACTCCTGTGGAAATTGGGGATTGGATAGAGGCAATTTAGATACACGTGGTATCTTATATATTTTTCACAGTTATCCCAGGAAGCAGGTGTTACCTCCATTTGAGGTGAGGAAATTGAGGTGCAGAGGCTAAATGCACCCAACTTAGTCTGCCTACCATATATGATAACACAAAGACAGCTGTACTTAAGAGTTTTTGATGGATCTGCTTTATCATTCTTAGTAGTTTTCAGTAATTGATACTATTACATTTTTGTTCTGAAACCTCTTCTAAATATCCATGAGTGGATTCTTAACTCAAGTTTTCCAGCTAATTTGAGAGTTTTTTTTTTTTTTTTCTCTTCAAGCTGATCCTTACTGAAGGGAATGAACTGCTGTTAAGAACTAGTGTCAATTTCCTATCATAACCTGCACATTAGAAATTGATGATTTAGTTGTAAAGGGGTATGTTTAGTATGCTTTAATTAAGTAACATGGCTTGTAATGTGAAAGTTTTGGGTACTTTTGAGTAAGACTAGTTAGTTCATACAACTTGTAGCTCTAGGAATTTATTGAAATTAGTGAACATTACACACATGCTTATGAGTGTGAGTGAACCTTAAATGTGGCACCTCCACTAATTTGCAGACTTTCCATGGCCAAACAGACAAAAAAAAAAAAGTCAGAATGTAACCTCAGTTCCTTTTGAAAAAGCATACCACTAGTTTTTAAAAGTGATAATGTAGGGCCGGCCTGGTGGCGCACTGGAGAGTGTGCCGCTTGGGAGTGTGGTGGCGCTCCCGCCGAGGGTTCGGATCCCACGTGGAGACCGGTTCCCGCTCACTGGCTGAGCGCGGTGCGGGTGCGCGACACCAAGGGTTGCGATCCCGTTACCGGTCAAGTAAAAAAGACAAAAAGGAAAAAAAAAAGTGATAATGTAATTTGTTGCTCATTCTTTTTGGGAAGGGGTACACATTATTGAAGGAAGATCAGGTAACTTTCTCTTTTGTTCTTCCTTTTCAAAACCAAACTGCTTTTTTCAGTCTGGTATAACTCAGAGAGAATTCTTTGTTTTCAGCAGCTCAGTATCTTATAAGAAATTCTGTCAAGGGGTGTCTGCTTTTAAAATTAATTTTCTTTCTTCATAATGTTCTCATTTGTTGTCAATTTAAGTTTCTTTCAGTTTTTAGTTGAGAGATGGCTTGTTCAGCAAAAATGTACCTAGTCTGCCTTGAGAGGTGTGAAAATCTGTATAAAACAATTTAAGAATGTAGAGGGCTTAGAAAAGTAAGAATTTCCAAACAAATTATCATTGCACATATCTTAGATTCCAGATCATTTTGTGCAGAGTTCTGTGCCAGTGGTAATGTTTAGTGGGCAGAACTTTGGACTATCGTAATTCTCTAGAATTTATAGAGGGTTTCATCTTTGTGTTGATAATAGAGAGATGACCTCAAGTTGGACTGAAGCATGAGGTTTTGGACTTAAGAACATATCAAATCCAAACCCCTTCCATCCTTAGCCACAAATAAATACTTTAATGACTCTGTTTATGGAAGACATTTATCATATTTCTGTTTTTAGTATCTGTTGCATACCTTTATGCTTATACTATATACTGATATACAAACAGAGCAATTTGTATGTATACAATGCTAAAAATATAATTTTAATAAGACACCATGACTCCTAGATTAATGGTTTATTTTAAGATTGGTTAGGTAAGTATGATGCCTACTTCTAATCTGAAATCTGAGCATATCATTAATGAAGACTGTTTGCTTACCACTTCCGTGGTTTCTTTATAATGTATTTCAAGGAATAATACATATTTTGCTGTGTTTCCTTTCATTGGAAAGTTATTTTTACCTTTTAAAAGAAATATAATAGTTGAAGTTTCCTTTATAAAATATGCTATAAACTTAATTTAACAGGAATAACTTAATTGGTGCTGGAGTTGAAGCCAGGACTTTTACGAACAAACGTTAGTAGGTTATTTCAGTAGTTAACTTTTTTTTGTACCATTCAGTGGCTTAAATTTTTCTGAATCTGTTTCTTAAAAACAAATTCCAATATTCAGAAGCATGCGAGTATGTTATCATTTTGAGTTGGCAATTTATATTCCCAAATTGCTTCGCTATGTTATTTACTACACTGAAACTATTTTTTAAGGAAAATGAGAAATAATAATAGGCAACATTTAGTGAGTTGTTACATGTATTGGTTACCGTGCCAATCTGTTTTGCACAAAATTATTTGTTTATTACCCAGAACAACTCCAAGAGATAGGTATTTTTATTATCTACATTTTACAGATGAAAACACTGAGTTGCAGAGTGAATAACTTGCCCAAGGTCACAAAGTTTGTAAGTGGTGATACTGGGATCCCAATCAGTGACTGTAGTTCCAGAGCCCACCATTTAATTGTTATGCAGTATGTCTCTCAAAAGATTGAAATGTTATTGAGAATTTCATCAAGTGGATCATCAAGTAGACCAAATCCACAAAAATCCAGTTTATTAAATAGTATTCTCTGATTTTGAAAAAAAAGTTGACAAATAATATGGTTAGTATCCAAATATAATTTGATGTGACAAATAATATTGTTATAGCAAATGTATTTTAATATGACATTATTTTTAAGTTTACTTGTGAGCCTCATGATCTTTGGAAATCTGTAAAAATGAAAAAATATACTAAAACACATAAAGTAGAGTCATATAAAGAGTTTGAAGAGACTATGAATGTTTATCATTTAAAATTGTAGGGAAGTAAATTCATTTATCTGATAACTTTTTATAAATACAAAAGGACTCAAAAGAAAGATTTTTCTATCTTGGTTATGGATTGAATTAGTAGAAATTATATCACTTTACCATTGGAGAAATTTAAGGGTTGTTTGTGTATGTGTGGTTGTGTGTATATATGTGTGTATGGATGTGTTGGGAGTGCTGAGTTGAGGAGCTCCAAGACCATGTTTAAGGGATGAAACATGACCTGCTTTTCTTTTGCTGAGGGCTGTTTGGCTGGCTTTGTCTAGCTGAGTTCAGTCCTATGGATTGTGGAAAATGATTATGGGAAGCTAGGAAGGTTTTTGAGAGAGAGGAATTGGGAGAAGAAGGTGGGGTTAATGCCATGGGGAATGGAACACTGGGGAGAAAATATTTAGAGAATTTTAAGGACATTTTCTTTGTTATGTGTGAAATGATACCTTTTTCTATCTTCTGATAATCTTTTGTAAAAAATGACTTTTGATTAGCGCTTTTGAAGTCATGTTTATGTCTTTCTCAAATGCTCATGATAACAGACTGACTAATAGGAGAAAAGACTGACTTGTAGGTGACAGCAGGGACCAAGGAAGCCCACTTACATTGGAGTTACAAATGTACAAATTTCCTGATAGTGTTTTTAAATACTAACTTAACATATTTGACAATAGTTGGTAAATTCTATATAAATACTTGGGCCTAGATTACTTTAACTGTTGAGACAGCTTTAGATTTGATTTTTTTTTTATCAACATTTGCACTTTCTTTCATATTCTCTATTTGGTTATTTCTTCATGACCTGTGGATATTAGGTAGAAGAATTTTAGATGATAAATAATCTTTTAAACTCTGTGGCACCCTCATTGGTAGAACTTATCTTTATAGTCATCTAAGCTAAATGCCCTGTATTCTGCTCCTGGAAAAACATTGCCATTTATAATACAAATCTCACTTGATTTTTGTTTGATTGACACAGTGATTCTTTACAATGTAAATGTTGGAAATAATTTCCCAAAGTGTATAACCACATTTATTTATTTGATTGACTGTAATGAGATGAATCCAGTGGGGTATTATAATTTTCCTAAGACAGAACGCTGGATCTGTCAGTCTCAGTTATCTCTGATTTGCTTGAAAAATTCGATAATATTATGAATAAATTGGAGAATATGTGCAAATTCCTGTGGCAGATTCATCTAGTTGCTTCCAAATATCCATTCTTATCTTCCACTTTAGTAATAATAAAACTCTGTTTTTTAGCTCAGAACATTGCCACCCAACCAGAAAACTTAATTTCCCAGCCTCCTTCCTAGTAGACAGGTGTGTCAAGGTGGTAAGTTCTATCTAGTGGGAGAAGGTTGCAGTGTTGAGTGTTACTTCTGAGACATATCCTTAAAAATAGAGGGGTGTCACATCTCTTTTCCTGATTCCCTCATCCTGCTTTCTGGTACACAGATGTTATGGCTGGACCTCTGGCTGCTATTTTGGACCAGGAGGATAAAAATCACAGTCTAGAGGATATGGAATAGTCAGGTGAAAGGAGACAAGATCTTTGAAGACTTTGTGGAATTGCTATATTAAGGTTGGATTACCTACCTTAGCTTGTTTTCTGTGAGAGAGAACTAATCTTTTATCTTATTTAAGCGGTTGCTATTTTGGGTTTGTCATATGCAGCTAAATCTAATTCTAGTATATATAATTCCCTTCCAGTACAGAAAGGCCAGTGAATAGGATGTTTTTTGAATATTTTATTGGCTTTATTTTTATGGGTATATTTCTGCATCCTAAATGAGAGACTTTGATTCATACATGTAAATGTCAGTGAATAATGAGAAGCAGCAAAATACACATGGAGAAAAGAGCATGAATTTGACTTTGAATTCTATTGATTATGTGATCTTGGGCAAGTTACTTAGCCTTATTGATTATGTTTCCTTTTCTGTAAAATTGGGTTTGTAGTGTATCTGAGTTCACTTGGGTTGCTCTAACAAAATACCTTATTCTGGGTGGCTCATAAACAGAAATTTATTTTGCACAGTTCTGGAGGCCGGGATGTTCAGTATTAGGGCACCAGCATGGTCAGGTTCTGGTGATGGCCCACTTCCTTCATAAATGGATGTCTTTTCACTGTAGCTTCATGGATGAAAGGGGCAAACAGGCTTCCCTTGGGCCTCTTTTATAAGGGCACTAACATTTATTGAGGGCTCCACCCTTATAACCTATTCATCTTCCAAAGTCCCCACATCTTAATACTGTCACACTGAGGATTAGGTTTAAAAATGTGAATAATTTTTGGGGGGGGGGCACAAACGTTCAGACGACAGCATAGTGTTTTATAAAGATTACTGTTAAATAAAATATACTTAGCTCTAAGTATAGCACATAGTGGGCTCTGAATTTACAATTGTTACTTCCCATTCTTTATATTAAAGGGTTTGAGAAAATATCAAATGGCATTTTCCTTTAATGGCATAGAGGAAATAAAGAAACCACAAAATGGAACATGTTAAGTGCATTATAAGAAAAAGTGAGAAAATTTACACAAGATAAGGGGACATCCACCAAAGAATAGTCATAGAAGGCTGTAGACAAAAAGGTGATTATGAGAATTCAATGCAATTTGAAAGGAAAATTGGCATTTTAGGGTCTAATATGTTCTCAGGCAAGTTTCAGGGTCTTATATAGAGAAGCAGACATAATGATGCAAATTAAAATTTCTATAAGTAGGACTATCATACTTAATGAAAAATCAATCAGATCAAGAGCTAGCTGTTTCTAATTATGTTTTGAAAAATTTACAAATAGAATATATTGTTCTTCTGCAGAGCAGTTTTTATAACAGAACAAAATAAGCAATGACTCTTATAATGAAGGAGGATGGCCATTCAGATAACTTGAAGAAACAGATTATAGGAAATTTTATACTTTGTTTTCATTCTCTTCTCTGTAGTTCAAATGAAGAAATGTAGAAAGTGTCTCATAGGGATGACTTTTGTTCTCTTAAAAATATATTGAGTTAGATATTTTTTATTAAATTATTTAAAATGGTATATAGTGAGAGGTATTATGATGCCAGTGTTTATAGTTTTCACAGCAGAACCACAAGCAACTTAAGAGTTACCATTTTGAAAATTAAATCTTCTGGCAACTTGACTGGTAACAACATACCCTTAATTAAAATATGATAAATTAGAAGCCTGACTCCAGAGCTTATTCTTTAAAATCAACATGTTAAAACATCTACAGTAATGTTGTTGCCAGTACAAGTGTTGGATAGTGTAATGCAAACATTTTTTCAAATTTTTGATTTCCTTTAGTTTCTGGATTGCCTCCCAGTTTTGAATGTAGGGTAGGTGATGAAATTGCTGGACATTAAATGCATTTAAAAATTGCAAATGCATTCTATTTTCTCTCACAATTACTTGACCACTCTGAGTAGTGTTTCCTGTTATACAGTGATGATTGTGTTCTTCTGGTGTTCGCCCCCCAGCGAAGACTATAATAGAAGAGCTTTTGGGATCAGTTCCCCCATTTTTCCATTATTCATTAATCAGCTGGGGTTGACATTTAATTATTCCAGCTCATATTCACAACCATTTAAAAGTTACATTTTATAGAGTTTTAAAAATTCTAAACAGCGTGTGTCTTATATAACTTTATTTTTACTTAAAATTCTGTTACTAAAAGTGCTATGGGTAGCCATTTGCTTATAATATATCATACCTTCTAGGAATTTTTAAAGTCATTTTAATGGGACTCCTGAGTAGACAACTGTGCAGTCTGAGTTGCCTTAGACTCTGAAAATGTTTTAGATTTAAAGTACTGCCAACCATCATGGAGTACTGATCTCCCCACATGCTGTTAAAGAGGTTAGCAGGGAAAGTTAGGGACAGGCCGTTCTCTTGCAACTCAAAAAGAACATGAACTGCAATTAAGAGAAAATCCTATTAAATCCCCATGTATGCCACATTTGTAGATGTCAGCTATACAAATAGAAATGTTAATTTGAACCTTCCTGAAAATGACCCTTCTAAAACATACATCTTGGAAATGAAGATGACTCTCCATTTGCTTTAAATCAGAACTTCACTGGTATGCCCCGGAGAGTAATTCCATTTTTTTGATTCTCCAAGAAAACAAATTTTGGGTATTAAAGGCTAAAAGAGAGATGTTTATAATTAAAAAA
>NW_007737584.1:16319-18696 GCF_000696425.1 Galeopterus variegatus | reverse complement strand
TTTAATGTATTTCTTTTGTCTTCTATAGCTAGAATGTTAAAATGTCAAAGGTGCTGGTTTTTCCCATAACTACTTTTTACTGTTTTTAGTGGTGTATCTGGTACTGCAGAAAGTACTTACGCTCACTTGTTTTATGTTTTGATTTTCTTTTATACATTTTGTTCTTCGCTTGCTATTTATCTCTTATAGTACTAATCGATACCTTTTATTTTTAAAAATTATTATTAATTAAGGGTTATTTGAAATTACTTTAGCAAATGATTATACAGCTTAATTTTTTCAAAATAGTATTTTATTAAAGGAGGAGTTATTTTATTTAATCATTTCATTTTCTACAAAACTGTACATATACAAAATGAATGGTCATTCATACAATCTAAATGAAAATAATTCATGAATGTTAGTTGTATAAGACTGTAAATGTATAAATAGGATTTTAGATGTTTATTTCTAGTCATTTGCATTTTATTCTTAGGCAAAATCTCTAAGGTGAATTCTTCTATTAGTTACTTAATCACAAAATAATGTTGGATAAGTTCTAGCTTTCTACATATGTCTTATATCACATAATTCAAGTTATAATTTATATACTTACAATGAAAATGTAATTGAATTTATTTGCAAAGATCTATTTTATATAATTGCAGTGTATGCATCACGCAATAAGTATGTTACATAGATGTGTATTTCTGTTATCATGTGTTCAATTCAAATAAAAAATATATGTAATCTTTTTATATTTTTCTTAACTCCTGATTGTCTTTTTAAAAATTGCTTATAATCAAATGAAGTACCTGTGTAAGCCACATAGAAAAGTGGTTGGCAAAGAGCAGTCATTCATTAAATGTCAAGTATTATTATTGTTTTAATATTTAAATGATATGTACTGATATAAAGTAGTAGATGGTAGAAAGTTAAGTCTGGATAACTTAGAAATAGACTTTCTGCATATCTCCCTACCTACTTTGAGTGGGAAGAGATAAACTTAAAAAGAAATAATAAATTGGATGGCTTGGGCAAGGTATAAATGTATGGTGTTTGTTCGGAACCTAAGTTTTAACGATCAGAAAAATTGCAGCACCATACTGAGAGATGGTATACCAGTGTTTAGTAGTGCCTTGCAGCAAAGAAATGAAGCATGAGTTGGGGGCTAGAACACCTCATAAATAGCTGCATGACTTCAGGTAACTTACTCCGTTTTTATGATTTTTAAATATCTCATTAGATAAATAGGGGTAATATACTATCAAGGTGATAGGACTTGTTGTAAAATTAAATGAGATAATGTAAAGGACAGGGCACATACCAGGCCGTCAAAAATTTTTAATTCTCTCCCTCCTAGGACGGAGAAGAGAAAAATGTAAGGAATGTAATAGAAGAGCAAAACTGAATATGTGGCACTGTGTTTTTATAACTTTTTAAAAAATAAACTGATCTCTTGGAATGTAAGCTATACTTGGATTCATGGGCAAATAAAAAATCCTGAAATGATGCACTATCTATTTGCTGTGACTTATTAACATAACTGAGAATTGACTGATTCTTGATTTTTAAGTTATTCTCTCATAAAGCTTATTTTTTTTTATTCTTTGCTTTAAAAAAAAGATTTCAGTCTTTTTCACCGTTTCATTTAGTATTAATTAAATTTTCTATTCATGTCTTTAGGATGATTAATTTCAAGTAATCTGCTTCCATTTTAAATATGTTAATTTAACTGAATTGTATCTTGTCAAGTAAATCTGTACTTTTTATTTAATTTGAACAAGGTCCTTGGATCAAAAGTTTATGCTTTCACTGTACTGAATTTTGTCATGGATTTTATTTATTATTCCAAAGTAGTTTTTTTTATTGAAATAAATAATATTGATTTTCAAAATCAAACATAAATTCCTTCTTTCTTTTAAAATGGAGTTTATGTAATTTACTTTTTGTGTTCTTTGTTGGACGCAAGTACCATTCTTTGAAAAAGTTTGAGGACTTCTGTAATTGCATTAATACCTTCTGTGAACAAAGTTAATCAGTATTAATATGGAGCACAGCAATCATTATTGGCTACTGAGAATTCATGGTTTTTATGATTTAAGGCTTGTTTGTATTTTTTGTAGCATTGTATTAATTATGAAAGATTTTAAAAATCTTGGCAGTGAAAAATAAACTTTGATGTAGAAAAGCAGGAAGTTAATCATGGGAAGCTTTTCTTCTTACATAAATACATTAGTAGTACTACAGTTGAAGAGAATGCAACTTGCATATTTTAGTTAAACTGATGTAGGTAGGTGTTAGGCAACATGGTAATTGGTTGAATTTTCTTAATTGTACTTAGCTAAGCAAATCTTTATTTGTATAGACATAAATAAAGAATATAAATATATATATA
>NW_007737584.1:12401-15301 GCF_000696425.1 Galeopterus variegatus | reverse complement strand
ATATATATATACATATAAAAATGTATATTTATTTATAATAAATATACAAAATTTATGATCTTTTCATGTGAAATTGTTTCAAACTCTTGGGACATGGAATATAGAATTAAAGTGGTGAATCAGGATAAATTGATAAATACATGCTTTCTTTTTAAATAGGGTAATATGTAGCATATTTTTTAAAAGTATTTTTCTTATTATGTTAAGTGTAAGAGTATTCTAAAGAAACAGTCATTTCTATCACACATTAAAGAACAGGGTCTCTCCTCATTGATTCTGACTGCTTACCATCCTTGTGTAGACTACAGAGAGAGTCAGCCAACAAAGTCTACTCTTATGCAGGTACGTCTGGATTTCTTTTAAAAAATGTACAATTGGAATTTTCCCCAGGGTCCTACATGGCAGATATATATATATATATATATATTTCTTTTTTAGCTGCTTTATTTTCAGGCAGGGCCATACATTTTTCTTTTTAATTAGTGTTACAGTCAGCCATATTTAACAGTGTTTTCCCTGAGCTTTAGAAAGAGATGAGTTTATGGGACTGTGAGTTCTTACCTGCCCCACGCCCCCCGCTCAGGCCCCTTCTTTGACTTTTGGGTTTCTAGTGTTTATATGAAACCTACATACACTACCTCAGAAACCTGGCTGTTCCCAGTTCAGAAGGATTATGTTTCTTATATTCTATTATTTATGGGTTATTGTCAGGTAGAAAGCTTTGTCATTTTATAATATCTCCAGGAATAAAGCCCCTTACAACTGGAAGCCTTAGGAACTAACAAGATAACATCTGATTTGTAGTGTCTTTTTTTCTTTCTATTCCTTCGGCTTCTATAAATCATAGATGACAAAAGGCCTTGTTCTCAAAGGACAGAAAGGAAATGACATAGGAAGGTGGGGATGAGGTTAGGGGAGCTCTTTACAGAAAACTTCAGATTCCATTTTCTGGGAAATAACTTCTCACTAATGAAAATGTTTTCATCTTGTGTATATGTGTGCAAAATTTCACATTTCAGAAACTATGCTTTACATGAATAATGAAATATTTTGTGACTACAAATTAACTTTTGGCTAATACTTATTTTATTAAAAATAATTCTGAAATATTACATTCAAGGGTATTTTGTGAACCTTCTATATGCCATGTATTGTGATAACAAAACTATAACCAAATATACTGTATATATTGTGGAATAGTAATAACACAAATATTAGTCTTTTCTAGAGTAGTTTTTCCTTTCTAGTTTTAAAATCTAGGATTTACTTTGGCTCAGGAATATTCATCTTGGAAGAAAATAATTTTTAGTAATTCCATTGGCATGGCTTAAAGATCTTTGTATTTGAAAAATACATGAAAATCTTGATAAGTTGGTATTAATTTCACATTCCAGGCCAGACTTTTGGTGTATGAATCTTTAAGAGCACAGATAGGAGTGAGTCCTTCTCACATGTAGACGTGAGTCATTACAAAATGCATTGTTGAATTGTTTTGGGACACACCCAGTTGATGAAAAGGCTAAAAAATATGTAAGTTA
Organism: Galeopterus variegatus; assembly: GCF_000696425.1. Lineage (NCBI taxonomy): Eukaryota > Metazoa > Chordata > Mammalia > Dermoptera > Cynocephalidae > Galeopterus > Galeopterus variegatus. Next base: position 13,763 of record NW_007737584.1, on the reverse strand, counting down.
TAATTAGGAAATTCTCCCTTGATTACTTTGTTACCATTGTGCTTTCTTTATCATTAATTATTTTTGGATAAATGATTCAGTAGATTCATAGTAAAGGATTCGTATTGTGAAGTGGCAGTTTATGGCCTTTAATGAAAACTAACTCACCATAGAATTGGAGTATAAATAGGATTTTTAGAAAAGAGAAGTCCATTTTTAAAAAAGCAGTGAATACTTCATTTGTAACCTCCTTGGTTACTTCAGTTTGTGAAAAAGCATTGAACATAGTATTTGTTCCAGAGGAAGACTTCACATACTAGACTCAAAGTGTCCAAGTGTTGGCCACAAGTACATCAGGTAGATTTAGAAATATAGGACAAAATTTCCACTGCAGTTGACCATGTTTTAGCCTTTATAACACTGGATTGATGACCAGTTATAAAAACATTTTATAACAAAAATGGTAACCATTTGTCATACAACCAAGATAAGTAATTTGTTAGGAGAAAACTTTTTTAGGAAGTTACCTTCTTTATCTGTATATGTTAGAGTTTAATAAAGAAAGATTCATTTTCAGCTGATAAGCCAGGCAACTATGGTGACCTACCTGCTTTCCTAGGTTTGTGCTGCCAAACTACATTCTCAGAATTGTTTTGCAGAGGTAAAAGCACCAAAACACTGGAAATACATCTATTATTCATCTCATTTCAACATATTCTGTGTTTAAGTTCCTGCAGACCAGGAAAAGTGGATTTGTAATTACAATATGTTGGTCTAGGCCAGAAGTTTCACATGGCAGAGCTCTGTCCTCAGGTTTTCTTGTTTTCCACATAAGGTGGGGTCTTTTGTATTAATACAGTATGCCAACAAAATCTATTATTTTGTCCTTGTTCTTGGTTTAAAATGAAATTAGGACAGTGATTTCTTTTAATTCTGTTTTAGATTCTGCGTACAACATGATCTAAGTTTTTAATGTGTTTTGCTGCAAAACTCTATTTGGGGTTTTGATAGAGCTATAACACCTACAGTACTACCACCAGCATCAGTACTTGAACGAAGAGAGATGATGTGCATTCACTCAGGTATTCAATAAATACTTGCGGAGCAGCCACCTACCAGGAAGAACAAGAGCACTGGACTTGCCTCACACTCCTGGTCTAGCTCTGAGACCTTGGACTCACTGTTTTTGTCTTGTTTGTCTGTGCCAAGATGCCAATAACTAAAAGCAAAAACAGAAATCAGAATGCACCGTCACAAAACAAGCAATCTGTATGAAGTAAGGGAGATGGATTTGGTTCCTTTAGTCAGTAATTCTATAATGCTTGACGTATCAACCTCAGAATTACAGTAAAACAGAGAGAATGAAGCTCCCCCCCCCCCCCC
>NW_007737584.1:4408-11898 GCF_000696425.1 Galeopterus variegatus | reverse complement strand
GAAAGAGCCCCCCCCCCCCCCCCGAATGTTTTTCTTTCAGGTCAGAGTACACGTCTTTTTGTGTTCTATTCTGAGAAGTGAGGATTGTGGTGGGTATACAGCCCATATTCATTTACTTTTTCTGTATTATATATCTGTTATTACTGTTGATTGCCTACTGGAAATTTTTCTTTCACTCTCACTTTGGCTTTACCTCCAAGTGAGTTTTTCTGTTGGTAGAAACTGAGCACTGTAATTTGTGGCTTTCCAGAGAGAGAACCTTGGTGGTCAGGTGGAGGAGGCAGGCCACATTCCAAAAGTAGATTGGTAGGCGCTCAAGACAGAGCACTGATTCAGGAGTGAGTTGGGGTGTGGGGTGAAAATTGGCTACTAATTCAAGCCTCACCTGAGGCAGTGTTTCTCAAACAGAAAAGTACCCTCTCTAATTAGCTGCCCCAATGTGCAATTAGATTAATGACTGCCAACCAATTTAGAAACTCCTTCCAGAGTAAGCTAACCAAACAATAGGTGTTCCACAGCATGACTAATTTCCTTGCACTAAGGAATTTGTAGCTTTACCTCCTGTATTTGTGGTGGACTACCTCATCACCTTATGAAGGTAAAGTGCATTCTCCTTTTTAGGAAGCAGAGTTAAAACGTTTCCCTCCTATGGATATCTGATTGTAAAAAGAATAAATCTTTTACTTAAATATACCTTTCCAGTAAATCTTATCCTCTCAAAACTGTTTAAAGCTTTGGATTAACTGGTTTCTTTGGTGATAAAATTCTCAGGTACTGAGGAAAAGTATACTTTCAGTTTTTAAAGATTCAATGAACAAATGATCCTTTCTGTGAACCATGAAAAAAACACTTAGAAAACTAATTAGTTGTTAGGCTAGATATATTTTGATGTTATATTAAGTATATGATCTTAAAAACATTTTTTATATTGTTAGATACAGAAGAAGATATGGATAGAAGTTAAAAACTTTGTCATTGATTGTTTTTAAACCTTACCCCTCAGCCTTTGATAACCTGCTTTTTGTCTGCCTTTGAAGTAGGAAGATTGTGACAAATGATTTCATTCTGAAATTGGACTTGAATAGAAAGTTTTGATATTATAAATTTCATTTTATGCTGTTCGAAGAATATAGTTACCTTTTATCTTTTATATGAAAAAGGGTAATCGTTATCATTTTCCCTCCATATTTGTATTCTAAAAGAAACACATTCTGTGTTTTCTTATCAATTAGCATAGCCTCAAATGAAATTATGGAAACAAAAAATTATAATTCACATCTTAAATATTTGTTGTTTTTAAAGAACACTTCAGTTATGATTAAAAGTAACCATTTAAGTTCATTTCACATCTTTTCCTGAGGTGCAAAACAGTAATTCTGTAAATACATTTTCATAAACAGTAATTCATGGGTCACACTGTGTAGTACTTCCAAAGTTATGTAGAAAGTATTTCATTTGATCTTCTCTTAAAAATGTGTCTAAACAATATTACAGGATGAGAATAAGAAAGAGTAATACTTTCGGTGGTCTCAGATATTTCAGTTTTCAATCATGAGCTTTAAGACTCACATGAGCAAAACAGTTATGCTGCCTGAAGTCCAGGCAGTTTTTCTTGCCTAGATGCCCAGAAACATTTTCAAACCTTTCCAAACCACTGGGATCATTTGCTCTGATTTCAGATAAGCAAAATAAAATAAACAAACTCTTACCAATGTGGGAACTGGTACTGCTGTATCTTGTTTTAAGCCTGTGAAGCCTGAATGTCTCCCCAGTATCTTTGAATGGGTCTCATTGTTTATTTATTGTGCTTTTCACAAGTGCTTGTAACTTCACCCTTGTTTTACTAATAGCTTTCTTCTAAAGTGGGTTGACATTTCAGTTAATTTTCAGTGGCCTCAATGTTTTTACTTAAATTGGGCCAGACTGACTGACTGGCTTGTTTAAAATTACACAGTCTCATATAAATTGTAGCATATAAAAATAAGAAACATTCGTTAGAGATTTTTAAATTTGTTTTCCTATTTAAAAAATGTTAGGTCATAGAGAAATTTTTCTTTCATATTCTTTAATTACTTGTGTTGATAAATTAAACAATTGAATAAGTGGTTTAGAACCTGTAGACTGTCTTAGAAGTTATGTATTTATGTTAAAACCTATTAGATATGTAAACATTTTTATTCGTTTTTGAATATAATTCTGTTTAAAATATTAACATGAAGAATTTAGGAAATTGATCAATTACTTCTTTACTAGATGAGCAAACTTGAACACAACACAATTTCTTTGTTCAAATTTTTATTGCATTAATTTTAAGTGAATTTAATTTTATAAGTGAAAACTTTAATATCTATAGAAATGAAACTAAAAATGAAATTACAAGGGAATGTTGTCCTTACACCAGTAGTTAAGACTTACATGCTATAGGGTATTGGTAAAAAAAAATGGGTATCATTAGGCAAAAATACAGAAATAGGTTCCAGTCTATTGTGAAACTCACTGAAATGATGAAACAACATTTCAATTAAATAGGAAAAGTATGGATTATTCAATAAATAATACATTATAGCTTCTAACCATACTAATACCAAATATAAAAAATTTCAAATATATTAGCAGCATAAATAGAACTAAAAAAAATCTGAACAAAAAATATTAGGGGAAAAATACAGGCAACTGTTAGTAAATCATCTGATGGGGGTGGTCTTTGTAAACATGCTAAGAAACTTTGATAAAACTAAGATGAACAGATTTGGTTCCATAAAAAGTAAAACATTCTTATTTACAAAGGACACCATAAACAGAGGCAGAAGCCTAGCTGAAAATATTTACAACAGATATGAGGGTGCTTCAGAAAGTTCACAGAAACATATTATCTTTTAATTATATTTTCCCGTGAACTTTTTGAAGTACCCTCCTATGTTAGGCAGAAGATTAATTCATATGTAAAGGACTTCTGCACTTTGATGAAAAGAAAAACAAAACAATTTTGAAAGGACATAAAGAGTAGACAAAATTCAAATATGGGCAATGAAGATATTGTTAATATGTTCAATATCATGAGTAATCAAGATAATACAAATGAAAACAAGATGTCATTTTTATGTCATCAGATTGGCAAACGTAAAAGGACTTAGTGTTAGTAAAAATATCAGGTAATTGACATTTTTATACATTGTTGATAAGAATGTGAATTTTTACAGCTAAAACGTACTTATTCTTTGTCTCAGTTGTCCTATCCCACTTCTACGAATTCATCCTACAGAAAATACCAATACATGAGGATAGAGTATAAGGATGTTTAATATTTTTATATGTTGTTAATAAAAGTCAGTTGTTAAAAATGTATTTTTATTGACTAAAAGATCAGTCAAAAAATTTTGAGTCAAATATGGTATATCCAAACTGGACTATCGTGCAGTTGTATCAAAAATATTGGATAGCTATTCACTTGGGAAAATGTACACAATATTTTCTAAGTGAACAAAGAAAGTTTCAGATATGTAGGTGTATATAAATATGTGGTCATGTATTTTATATGATTTTTGTTCATAAAAATAATTATCTTATAAAAGCATGCATTTGCATATTTTTGTGTACACATAGACAAAATGTGGATATTTTCCTTCGGTGGTTTAGTATGGATTTTTGTAAAGGTGGAGGTGAAATGAATGTGAGGATCAATGATCCTGTACTTATTATGATGGTTCAACTTTATGATTTTTTGACTTTACAATGGTGTGAAAGCTATACACGTTCAGTAGAAACTGTATTTTGAGTACCCATACAACTATTCTGGTTTTAACTTTTGGTATAGTATTCAATAAATTATACGAGACATTGAACACTTTATTATAAAATAGGCTTTGTGTTAAATGATTTTGTCCAATTGTAGGCTAATGTAAATGTTCTGAGTAAGTTTAAGGTACGCTAGACTAAGCTATGGTGTTAGGTAGTTTTGGTATATTATTTGTATCTCCTGCTTAAGATATTTTCAGTTTATAGTGGGGTTTATCAGGATGTGACCACATTGTAATTCGAGGAGCATCTGTATTACATTTGTAATTTTTAAAGTATCAGTAATATTTTACATAGAAAATTTTGACCATTTTACTGTAAGGAAACATGTTATTTTGAAACAAGTCAGAATCACACATGTTTTATGAAACATTCCTGAACTTAGGGGTAAATATACAGAAGTCTAGATGCCACCATGGTGCCTTTCTTAACTTGACATGGTCACAGTGGAGATTGAAGCCCATCTTTTTTTTTTTTTTTTTCCTTTTTGTCTTTTTTTTTACTGACCGGTAACGGGATCGCAACCCTTGGTGTTGCGCCCGCACAGCGCTCAGCCAGTGAGCGGGAACCGGTCTTCACATGGGATCCGAACTCTCGGCGGGAGCTCCGCCACGCTCCCAAGCGGCGCACTCTCCAGTGCGCCACCGGGCCGGCCCAGAAGCCCATCTTGATGATGAAACATCCATCAGGGGTTTCTTAAGGAAGATAAGAAATTTGAAGTTGGATATAGCTTTGCATAACACTCAAACTAAACTTAATGGTCACTCCCAATTTTTAAGTGAGATGTAAATTTGGCCCTAAAGTTTTCACCTTGATTCCTGTGCTTAGTTTATAACTCTGCTTTAGAGTGATTGGGAGGTGGGGGGGGGGGGGGGTGAAGGGGGTAGGTAGGTTGTGTTAATTCCTAAAAGGCAGAGGCTGAGAGCCAGGAACTTTTGTCATGTTGGGCACTGTCTTGCTCACACAGGGCCAAATCACTCTCAGGGTTCTGAGATTCAGTTTCTCCTTTTCTCAAATGGGAATGCTAATATTGAGAATTAACTAGTACTTTTGGATTATTTGGAGTTCTGTATAAAAATGCATGGTAATGACAATCTTAGAAAGGTCAGACTCTGTTAATTATCTTATTAGTGGATGCTGTAACAAACTTTTGAATTTTTTATTACTCTGTGATAGTATGCTAATTTAGAACAGTGTACCCTTGTTTTTTGAGTTCTGTAATACTAAGATGCTTATAGTATGTAATTGCAGCTTGATCTCATGACAGTGTTAAAGCCAGAAGGGATCTTGAAGATGAGGATTCATCCATATTTTAATGATCAAAATGAGGTGAATTATTTGCCTGTGGTTACACAGCTGATTAATGACAGAGCTGGGACTTTATTCCACCAGCATGCCAGGGAATATTTCTGGCATAAACAAATTAATAAATTCATCTCCTTAATCTCAATTGAGAGCTCTTTCTATAGCATTTACACCTTTTACTTAGTATTTTCTTATTGTCATATATGGAACAAATATTATTCAGAAGTCTCGGTAGTTTCTACCAGTGAAATTAATACCTAAAAGAAAAAATGTACCCTTTTAGAAGTGGGGTAGCTTTGCTTTCATTTTTACTGTTTTTCTTTCAAACCAAAATTTCTTTTGGGTATTCTAGAAACTAAGTTAAATGGACCAATTGTTGCAGAAAACAAATATAAGTAATATTTATTTGCACATTTTATTTTAATTGATTATCTGATGGTTTCCTTTAATGTCAGATATGAATTTAAAAAAAAATATATAAATATTACATTATAAAGAGAAACTTGTTATTTGAAGTAAGTACCATATTATTAAATATGTACAAAAGTAAAAGATAATTTTTAAAATATGTATACCACCCTTTAAAAACCTAAGCAGGATTACTTTTCCTATGAGTGATTGTGGTTGTTGCATTACTTAGGTCAAGAATGATCAAGTTGAATGGGATGAATCATAATACTAATTTCACTGGAAATGTTTGAGTAGGGAGGGCCTAACATTTAGCAAGCAGTGAATATTATGTTGTTATCTGATGTTAAATGAATTGAGTTTTGTAGTTTCAATAAATCTTGTATATTTTAAGGCAAGAATGCTTACTTTATATGTCATTATAGTAAGTATGTAAATGAGACATATTTTATATATAATGTATGTGTATTTGTAAATTTATAAAGGTAGGTATAAATGTGTTTACTGTGTTGGCATTTGTGATGATTCTGTTTGTAGCGAATTACGGTGATTTCTGTTAAGGACTTTGAAATGGTNGAATGTATAGAATTCTCTGCCAGCAGCTGGCTATATGTGTAGGGGCTGACCCTTTCCCAGGACTGGCCTGTGATAAACCCTTAAGTAAAATAACAGTTTCATTAGAGTTTATAGGAAAAATAGGAACATTTGGGATTCTATCTTTTAAGAGAGAATGTACATATTCTCTTAATTACCTCTTGATTATTTTTGAAGAGCTTAAAAAATAAAATGGTCTATCAAAATATGGAGTGTAGTGAAAGTACATCTTTTTGTCTATTCATTTTATTTCCTTTTAGCTTTCTCATACAGCTATTAGGAAGTAGTAAAATGAAAAGGTAGACACTGAGAGAAAGGTGGACTATGGTAGACTCTAGATGAATAACAAACTTAAAAATTTGCATATAAAATACCTATATTTAATTGTAGAAACAAACATAATAGCCTGTAGGCAGTAGTTAACTTCCTATCTACTGTGGATGAAACCCAAATAGAAATTTAAAATGACTTAAAGTTCACTGTAATTGAAATCAATTGAATTTTATTTGAAAAAATTACCCACTTTCACAAGGTTGGTAATTCTTAACAAGGTTAGGAAATTCTTATATGCTACCAATTAAGAACATGTTTGAACTGCATATGTATAATTATTTTTAACGTTAAAAAGTCCATGTGTCTCTCCTATTGACACATTTTGCTTGCAATACATATATTATTTCTTTAGAAATAAAAACAAACAAACAAAACCTCTTACCTGTTTTCAAATCTGTTAAAAAGGAAAACTCAGTGAGAAGGAAACATTCTTGAGGCATTACAATTGCAGAGAAGTTTAAAGTTCATAAGTTGTGTCTGGTCCATTGAAACAAAAGATCTCATTTTCTAGTGTTAGACTTGCAGAATGAATGGGGTTTTTTGTTTTTTTTTTACACTTTCCTCTGGGATTCAGAACCAGTTCTGAAGAGGTGTTCCACCTATGTAAGCTTTGTGNTGTGTGTGTGTATATATACATATATGTATCCTTGCCAAGTGTAGGTATTGATAGCCATTTATTAAGTGACCTCGAATGAAGATTTCTTTGCCTTAGTCTAGCTTAAAAGGGAGTATGAGTATGAGACTCTGTGGTGCTGAATGACATTGGGCTACACGTTAGGGACTATTGAGTTTATCTGAGGGTGCACCTCTCTGTAATGCCTGTATAGAAGGAGCTGTGAGACACACTGGCTTTTGCTGATTCTAGGATCTATAGGGAAAATACTAGAATTTTAGATATTTGGAAATGAGAGGAACCTTTGGAGTCGTTTATTGGATTTGCCTATCCCTGCTGAGAATGTCCAGCAGGAATATGACATGGGGCGTACAATTAAATACGAGCAGAGCCAGTTAGTTTAATAGCTGGTTCCCTGATTTCTGGTCCAATTGCTTTGCAT
>NW_007737584.1:0-2429 GCF_000696425.1 Galeopterus variegatus | reverse complement strand
AAGAGAGACAGCGAATAAAACAAATAAACACAATGAAAGCAAAGCTATAAGAATAACAAATGGGAGCAAAAACATTGAATTTGCAAGGGACTTGGCAATTGTTCAGCTGAGACCCAAGGAGTTGAAGAGACTTGACCAAGGTCACCTAATCACATGGCCACAGTGGGGGTGGAAGAAGGGCTTGGACCTCTGGATGTAGTTCTGCTCTCCCACTCCACACTAGCAGACATGCAGATGGGGAACAGGTCATCTTCTAGGTGTAGAAAACTATGAGGGAATGTATTGGAGTAGGAGTAGGTAAAGAGCAAAATGAAAGTGACCAGCATTTCTTCCTTTAAGAGAACGCGAGCCATGGCTGCTGGGATGCTTTGTGGTTTTTGGAAGTCTGAAGAGGGAAGACTTCCTGAGCTCATCTCATTCCCTGTCCTGGGCTTTAGGCAGTCAGTGGCTGCCCAGATTGTGTTATGGAAAAGGGGAGCATGGGAAGGTAGAAAAGGAGGATTATAATACTGCCTGGAATGGAGCTAGGAGGTAAGAGAGGAGAAAACAGAAGGGTAGTAGGATTAGAGTGGAGAAAAGGGAAAGACTTTTTTCACTGCTTACCGTTTCCTGCCCTGAGCTTCAGAATGCACTTGCCTATGGACCATGCTGGATTATGATTCTAGGTTGGCCTCCCAAAGCCTGCTTCACCAATCATGCGTTTTGACTGTAGCACCAACAGTACAGTAGCATGAATTTTTTTTTTTTTTTTTTTGTTTTTTTCATGTCCGGCAACGGATCGCAACCCTCAGTGTCATGCCCGTACCGGACCAGGACCGGCAACGGAAAGAATGCACTTGCCTATGGACCATGCTGGATTATGATTCTAGGTCGGCCTCCCAAAGCCTGCTTCACCAATCATGCGTTTTGACTGTAGCACCAACAGTACAGTAGCATGAATTTTTTTTTTTTTTTTTTTGTGACCGGTAACAGTATCGCAACCCTTGGCTTGGTGTCGCCCGCACCGCGCTCAGCCAATGAGTGCACCGGCCATCCCTATATAGGATCCGAACCCGTGGCGGGAGCGCCGCTGCGCTCCCAGTGCCGCGCTCTCCCGAGTGAGCCATGGGGTCGGCCCCAATAGTATGAAATTTTTAATGCAGCATTGTGAAGCAGTGGGTGAGATTTGGACAGGATGGCTAGTGAATCAATTTGTCAAACTTATAAATGATAGTCTATAAATGGCCACATATATTTGGGAAGAGATAAAAAAATTTACATTGTATATGATACATGAGATGATCATGTGGAAAAACACTTTAATACAAACTAGATTTAATGTTTTTTATATGAGAAAAACCCGTTTTATCTCTTTTGAATCATATCAGCTCTCTTGTAAGGACTAAAAGCTGTAATTGGTTAAACTTAGTTCATCACTCTTTTAATTTTTTTCCCCCCGAAATTGAGAATAGCCTGATTAAGGAGTATTGCGGCAATAGAAATTCTCTCTTTGATTCATTGTCACAGCGTAGTGGCTCCCGAATATAGTGCTCAAAAGTGAAACTCTAATCATCTTGGCTCCAAGAGAACNCACTTTCCTCTGGGATTCAGAACCAGTTCTGAAGAGGTGTTCCACCTATGTAAGCTTTGTGTACAAATTAGAAAATAGACTTCTATTTTGATAAAACTCGTTTGCCTGATTTTTCATAAAGATTTTTAAGCCGCCGAGGCAAGTGAATATTCTTTCAGATGAGCAGCCTTTTTTCTTAAGTAGTTCTTTATTGATACCATAGCCCTACTTTGTGTATAATGATTACCTTAATGGACATCTTGCCTTTGAGACCTTAGAAGTTTAGCTAAATTATTTTAATGTTATTTCCCTAATGTTTCCCAATGTAGGAGGGGGGTGGGTTTGGCAATGTTGGCAAACGTTTTTCATTGTCACAACTTGGGGGAGTGTGCTGGTATGTAGTGAGTAGAGGTTAGAGATGCTGCCAAACATTGTACAGTACACAATCAAGAGTTATCTGGTCCAAAATGTCAGTAGTGCTGCAGTTGAGAAACCCTGTGCTAGATGGAAGGAACTGTCTGCCTCTCCCCCTTGCCATATGTAATGTATATGCTTTTTCATCACTAAATTCACAAAGCATACTCTTAGAGTATTAGAGACTTAAATATAGCCCTTAATGAAATAAGTGATTAAATTAGCTATATATAGGGCATACAGTTATAGCATCTACTTGACATGTATATAAAATTATAATACTGAAATATACCTAGAAAAATAACAGATAGTTGGTATAAAATTTAGTGTGTGTCCTAGAGTTATATATTGCTTGAGCTGGAAGGGGCTTTACAGGTTATCTAATTTGATGGTTTGTAATTGTGGTGACATGTTGATAGGCATCAGTGCATCAGAATTACTTGAGACATCTTCCTCAAAAAAAGAA
>NW_007737583.1:60149-65812 GCF_000696425.1 Galeopterus variegatus | reverse complement strand
TAGTCATCATTTATGCTACATTGAGAAGCACTGGTTGTTAAACAGTTCCAACAGCTTTCAGATGAGTTTTATTTAATGCCATATTCATTTCAGTATTTACACTTACTTGTATTCAAGAAGGTAATGCATTCCATAAACTCCATCTATTTATGAGTTTACATATGTCTGTATTTATTTATTTTTACTAAAGTAGTGATGGAAGTCAAACTTCTATAATTAATATTTTGGATAAAACAGTAAAAGACCTTAAATTTTTGCCAACAAATCTGAATATCTTATTAAACATGGTTAAAGCAGCATGCATGGCTTACTGATATGTTTAATTGACCACATGAGCCCAATTCAATATTACTGAGCTGTGAGTTACCTCTTGATGGAGTTTGGATGTATTGTTCTCCTAGAACTCATGGAAATCTGATCCCCATTGTGGCAGTTTGAATCACAGGGGTGGATTCTTCATGAATGGATTAATGCTCTCCCTAGGTCCGACAGTAATGAGTGAGCTCTTGCTCTATTAGTTACTGCAAGAGCTGGTCGTTTAAAAGACTCTGGCACATCCTCTCTCTCTCTTGCTTCCTCTCGCCATGTGATTTGCTTGTATCTGCCAGCTGCCTGCTGCTTTCCACCATAAGTAGAAGCAGCCTGAGGCCCATGCCAGATGCAGCTGTCCCAGAATCATGAGACAAATAAGCCTCTTTTCTTTATAAATCACCCAGTCTCAGATACTCTGTTACAGCAATACAAAACAGGCTAATACATCGATCTAACATAGCAGATACAAATCTCAGCTCATGACTCCAGGTGGACAAGAAATTTAAGTTTGTTTTTTAGTATAAATGATATTAATGTGTATAAGAAGTTCCTATGGAGTTCAGGGTTCCTGACCACTTCCCAAAAGGTTGCATCAAATTTGGACACAGACATTTTAGTATAAAAGCATGAGGCAGGAGGTAGGGGGGAGACACATTCTATTTCCAGATTGCTCTTCCCAGTTCCAGAACACTGACATTAGCGTTTAGCCACATCTTGGAAACCTTTCCTATCTAACAAGTCCATTGCTTCTGTAGTACTAGAACTTGAAGGGTCTTTAAACAGAACACCTACAAACCTTATAGCACATGTGCAGACGAAAGCCCTGCTTCCCGGGTTTGAATCCTGTCCCTCTGCTCACTATCTGTTTAACTTTGGGCACTGTAATTAACATGAGTGTGTCACCATTTCCTCAATGTGATAAATGATGACAATAATAAGGATTGAAATGAAATTTTATTAAAATGCTTAGAACAATTCCTAACACATAGTAGTCTGTGTGTTGTACCATTAGGTATTATCATTGCTATGTTTGCTACACAAATCTGCAACAACATGAGGGTAGAGAGGAGTCAGGAATATGGAGGCCAGAATATCACCTTTGTTACTGGCCACTACGGCTTAAATGTTGGGGCAAGTTGATTTCCCATTGACGAACTTCAGATAGTTATAGGCTGCATAAGAGAACCATTACTTCCTCTCACGCCACCCCTACACACACACATAAACACATGGGGGCCTGCTCCTGAAAAACTTACTGAATGGAAGACAGTGTAAAACATGAGCTTCCTGGGAGCAGAACAAGGTGATTGGATATATATATTTATATCCAGCTCCTCCTTCAAAATTCACAGACAAAATTATGCCACTCCTTCCTTACAGAACAGGAGCCTTAGACTAGTAACAAAGAACCACATGACAGAAAACATTTGATTATGGGGAATAAAAAGATTTCTCTCACCGCCACTGCACTGAGTGACTAACTTTATTTTTTTTATTTTTGTTTTTTTTTGTCTTTTTCCGTGTCCGGCAACGGATCGCAACCCTCAGTGTCGCCCCCGTACTGGACCGGGACTGGCAATGGGATCGCAACCCTCGGTGTTGCCCCCATGCCTCGCTCAGCCAGTGAGCAGGAACCGGTCTGTATGTGGGATCCGAACCCTCGGCGGGAGCGCCGCCGCGCTACCCAAGCAGCGCACTAGCGCAGTGCGCCACTGGGCCAGCCCCAGAGTGACTAACTTTAGACCTACCATATTTCTTTTATTCCACATCATGTCAGACTACTCAGGATATTGTGTTTATTCCCAGGACTCCTCTGCTCTCAAATCTTCCAACTGTCTGAGCATTATATGATTCCCCACCCCAGGAATGTGCCCCAAAGTGGGGAAAACAGGAAGATTCAATCTATACTAAGTTCTCTTTGCTTTACTCTGAATCTCCCTACACTCTAGTGTAGAGATTCTTCAACTGCTATGGAAGAGAGGGAGGGACTTTCATCATTCTCCCATTACCTTATTTATAATTCATAAATCCAACCTATATAAAGCTCAGATAAGCAAGATTTGACTGTAATCACTTCCGGGACAATGGATTCTATATACTCTAGCTTGAAAGGAAGAGGGACAAACATTGATAGGTGATTTCTGGAAAATAATTGTTAGAATTTCAAAAAACCTTCATCACACAGGTGTCATTACCTGATTGTGATGAAATTGAAACTCTCAGTTTGGATCCAACATGCAAGACAAGTTTGACTTGTTTGAAACTGATGTTAAAAAATGAAATTCTTGAAAACCCTCATCATTATATTAAAAATCTTTGAAAATGGGCCGAGCCCGTGGAGCACTCGGGAGAGTGCAGCTCCCACCGCGGGTTCGGATCCTATATAGGCCTGACCGGTGCGCTCACTGGCTGAGCGCAGTGCAGCTGGTCTCAAAAAGGACAAAAAAAAAAATCTTTGAAAATAATTCTTCACTAAGAACATCAAAATTTAAAATGCTGCTCACTGACTCTCTTCAGTTTAAAAACTTACCAATTAAGAAATCTGAACAGTGGTCAGAAAACTTTTGTTTCAATGTCAGATCCCTTTTCAATAATTCAAATCAACTGATTTAAAAATACTGTCCTTACAAGACAAGATGCTTTAAAAGTAAGGAGGGGAGAGCTCTTAATGCTTACAGCTATGTTCCTGCATGAATCAATCATATATTTTTTTTAAATATTAAACTTTTCTAGGTAAAGTGAGATAGAAATTGGGGGTGTAGTGGATTGAATTGTGTCCCCCCCCCAAACTCATTGAAGCTTGAGTTATGTCCCCCAAGTTTTATGGATTAGAAACTTAGTCCCCACTGTAACTATTAAGAGGGTGGGAAATCCTATTAGGGTAATTGAAAGGTGGAGCCTTAAAGAGGTGATTGGATTGTAGGACCGTGCAGTAGTGGTCAAGGGCTTGGCTCTGAGGGCTTTAAAAGAAGAGGAGAATCTGTCTGTCTATCTTTTTGCTCTCTCTGCTTCCACCATCTTGCAATGTGAGATCCCTGGGTCGCTGTCATCACCACCAGATGGACTTTGGATTCCCAACCTCAGAAACTGTAAGCAATAAATTTAGTTTCTTTTCATAAATCATCCAGTTTCAGGTATTTTGTTATAAGCAACACAAACGGATTAATACAAGGGGGATTCTGTAGATCCACTTAGAAATTAGGAATGTGTTTATTTTATAGCTGAACACAGATACCAGTCTTATAACCGAATGCAATATTATATTTTCTAAATGACAAAGCAAAAATTTGTTTCCACTGGGGTTACTCAGGGATCAAATAAAAATAGCAGCAATAAAAATAGCTAACACATTTAAACTTTATATACATTGTATCAGATACTAATCAAAATGCTGCATGTCTTAATTCATGCAAACCTCGCAACAAGGTACTATCTTAAACTCTATTTTACAGATGAGTAAATACAGCATAGTAGTGAGAAGTTCCTGTCACACACTTAGAATTCAGTGACAGACAGTCTAGATCCAAAATCTATGCTCCTAAGCATTCTAATCAATACTGTATCTTGTATCAATGGAAATAGTCTTTCGTTAAGTGAAAATTACAGAATTTTCAGATTTTATTTCTTGCTAAAAAATAACAAAAACTATCGATAGTCTCTTTAAGGCAAAATATGTGGTTTAATATTTGTATATAGAATTAAAAAAATATTTTTGCAGATTTTGTTAACACTCAGTAAACCATTTTAGAATAAGTTCAAATGCTAGAGATATTATTCCATAATATGGTGAATCTCTTTCATCAATGTAATTTTTAGAATTTAACTTATAAAATATGAATATACATTTCTGGAAAATTAAGTTTGAAAATGAACAAAATTGGACACTTCTAGTAGCTTTCTTTTCAAACTTTCATATCATAAATATTTATTGTAGAAAAAAGTAGTTGAAGATTCACATTGAAGACAATTACAGTTCCAAATATTCCAGGTGGGAATCAAAATTTTCCAAATCATGAAATTTACCTGTTATGGGTATGTCTATATCTCCATATTAGGGTGAGTATATCAGCTTCCTATTGTTACTTTAGCAAATTATCACAAACTTAGTGTCTTAAAACAGCACAAATTTGCTCTTTTACAGTTCTGGAGATCAGAAGTCTAAATTTAAAGTTTCAGCAGGACTGCATTCCTTCTAGAGGATCAGGAAAGAATGCATCTGCTTGCCTTTGTTTAGAAGCTACCTGAATTCCTTGGCTTGTGGCCCCTTCCACCATTTTCAAAGCCAGCAGCATAACATTTTTAACATTTTTCAATTGCTCTGTTTCTATCATCAAATTGCCTTTTCCTCCCCAATTCTGATCCTCCTGCCTTCCTCTTATAAACGGCTCTGTGATTACATTGGCTTTACCTGGATAATCCAGAATAGTCTCCCCATCTCAAAATCTATAATTTATGTTAAAGGGATACATGCACTCTCATGTTTATCACAGCTCTATTTTCAATAGCCAAGATTTGGAACGAATCTATATGCCCATTGTCAGATGACTGATAAAGAAAATGTGGTATATTTACACACTGGAATACGACTCTTCCATAAAAATGAATGAAATACTGCCATTTGCAGCAACATGGAAAAACTTAGAGAAAATTATGTTAAGTGAAATAAGCCAGGTACAAGAAGAGAAATACCACATGTCCTCACCTATAAGTGGGAGCAAAAAAAAAAAAAAGAAAGAAAAGAAAAAGGAAGAAAGAAAGAAAGATTCAACAATCACAATAGTGCATTGAACTTTCAAAAGGAGGGAACAGAACTGAGGTAACCAGAGGTGGGAATGCGGAAGGACGAGGGGGAAAGGGAAGAATTGGTGAAGAGCCATGAAAATCTATTACATTGTATAATGTATAATATGCTAATTATCCTGATTTGAGCATCACATATTGCACGTTGGCATTGATATTCATTTTAGACCCCATAGATGTGTACAATCAATTACGTTTCAATATAAGAAAACCCTTTATAATAATAATAATAAACTTTAATTTAATCATATCTGTAAAGTCCCTGTTACCATTGAAGGTAATATATTCACAGGTTCCAAGAAGTAGGTTGGTGGGAGTAGGGGGTATTCAGTGGATAACAAAAACATTTTCTCGTAAGTATTAGATGGGGAAATCTATTCATTGAAACGGGGAAAATTTTTAGTTGTTAATCACCCTGGATAAATACTTCTAATTAGGTTTTAGACCTGGATAAATACTTCTAATTAGTTTTTAGATCATAGACTCTTCCACCTTTTTTTTTTTTTTCCTTTTTGTCTTTTTTACTGACCAGTAACGGGATCGCAACCCTC
>NW_007737583.1:57984-58885 GCF_000696425.1 Galeopterus variegatus | reverse complement strand
GAAACTGTTTATCTTAGATATTTTCACCACTGTATTTCCTCTTTCCAGGAAAAAAAAAAAAGAAAGAAAGAAAGTAAGAAAGAAAGTTTACTCACAAATGGGAAACTAATAGGTATACTTTGGAGATATTTATAATTACTGGTGGAGTGAATTCTCTTGCAGGTGTCTGGATAAGAAACTGATCATATCACTGATTTTTGGCAAAGTAACCAATATGTGAGCTGCTTGAAATAGAAAATAATAGGAGCAACTTACTTTCATCTTTCTATCATTCTGGCTACACCAGATCCTGGGAAATTTTTCAATCTTTGCTTAGGTCTTTGAAGTTTGTAATTGCTATGGAAACTGCAAAGAATTTTATTATCAAAAACAAAAACCACAATGTGTGATTAATAAATAAAAAAATAATTATTGCAATGATTGGATAAAATATATTTTTGCAGATATTTCCAAAGGAAATTTCTAAAGAGATGTGTAAAGAAAGGTCTAAATAAGTATGTAATAATTATAAAAGATTTCGCAAATAATTAGTACATAATTTTAATAAGAAACCATGGCATAACAGACATAACTCATTTTGAATCTCAGGTTCTCTTTTGAAAGATGTGAAATCTCTTATGTTTGTTTATTAAAAGAAGGAAGAGCTTTTGCAATCCTCTTCATTCATAGTATTACCCAGACTCACAGGATTTATACATACTGTTTAATTTGACTTTCCAGATAACATATTTACTGTAGAAAATGTACTTATACAACAAGGAAATATTTTATTAGAACAAAAATATTTCTTTGAAAATCACATGTGTATTTTATTGGATCCAGAAGATTTGAACTAAAAGACGGATTATGGTGAGGACTGACCTATTAAATCAATGACTTACATATCTTTTAAACTAGTCTT
>NW_007737583.1:55908-57261 GCF_000696425.1 Galeopterus variegatus | reverse complement strand
ATAAACTAGGACTGAGAAGACTTCCTATGCTCAGCTGCCAATCTTTAATGAGAAAGGGAATGATCATAGATGGAAAAATCACTTTAAAATGTCAGTGAATCTTACTTTATCCTAAGATGGACACCTACAAAACTTTATGATATTTGAAAATATGTATTTTGGCTTATAAAGTATATATGAACTACAAGTTCATTAATTTTTTATTTTTTGAATTATTAAATCGATAAATTATGACTGAGATAATTACTAACGCATTGTGACTATATAAGATTCTGCATCTTCCTGTAGGCCTCTTTTTTTTTTCTTTGCTTGCTGATCAACAAGACATTTTAAAACATGGATTACTGATTGATGACCTTGTTAATAAACAATCTAAATGCATGCTTTTGGGCATCTCCTAAAGAAAAATCATTGTGAGAAAGCTAGCAGAAGAGAAAAAGTTTATGAATAATGTATGTATTTGTTCACTTCTATCTCTCTGCCTTTTTGCTTGTAATGATATGTTTTGATAGCAGTAAATAGCAGGGATTTGTGGATGAAAGATACTGCCTACCTGAAGGTATTTTACCATTCTAGAGATTTGACATACCATTAAATCACCCTAATAGTAAAATCAGTAAATGCTGCTTAACCTTAAGCTGCGAAATGGTAATAATTACATGGTGGTTTTACTAGAGATGATAAACATTTTGCAAAATTGTGATTGCATTAATAATTTTTAATAGTAATATGTCCAATGAGACATGTGGGATTTATGGGAAGTAGATATTAGAGAAAAACTACTTTTTAAAAAGGCGCATAGTATTTGCCCAAGTATACATGCTTGATGTCGTGAGCCTTGCAAAGATTCAGGCAGTTTTTACTTTGTGGTTTGCCTAATAGTCTTCAGATTTTGACTGACTCTGATTCCCTTGGAAATGATAATAATAGCTATCATCACGTGAGATCTAAGCAATGTGTTAGGCATTTTATACGTTTTAGTTGTACGACTATATTAAAACCATGCTGTTTCCAGAAATATACTATATAGTAATTACAGTGATGATGGCCAATATCTTATGTTAGTATAGGTTTCTTGAAAACTGATATCTTATATTAGTAATAGGTTTCTTAAAGCCTGTTGAAAAATCAGTTCATTTCATGAGCTCATTTTAATCTAAAAACAATATTTTATTTTCATGAATTAGTCATTGTGTCTAGTATAGCAGTGGGAAATCAAATTCTGAAGAAGTTAAGTCATTTATTCAAGACCAGAAGACATATTAGTGTCATGGCTATGCCTAGATTCACCCTTTTTGTATTTATCATTTAATTCTTACCCTCTATTAGTTAACTAATACTATTATAGTGGAT
>NW_007737583.1:53259-54969 GCF_000696425.1 Galeopterus variegatus | reverse complement strand
GTTCATTTCATGAGCTCATTTTAATCTAAAAACAATATTTTATTTTCATGAATTAGTCATTGTGTCTAGTATAGCAGTGGGAAATCAAATTCTGAAGAAGTTAAGTCATTTATTCAAGACCAGAAGACATATTAGTGTCATGGCTATGCCTAGATTCACCCTTTTTGTATTTATCATTTAATTCTTACCCTCTATAAGTTAACTAATACTATTATAGTGGATCGAATTATGTCCTCCAGCAAGGTCATTGAATCTTGAATTGTGTCCCCCAAGTTTTGTGTATTAGAAACCCCCACTGTGAAAGTTTAGACGGTAGGAAATCCTATTATGGTAATTGAAAGGTGGAGCTTTGAAGAGGTGATTAGATTGTAGGACCGTGCTGTAGAGAATGGATGAAAAATGGCAGTCAGGGATGCGGTTCTGAGGGCCTTAAAAGAAGAGGAGAGTCTGTTTGCTCTCTCTGCTTCACCATGTTGCAATGTGATACCCTGCCATCACTGTCACCATCATCAAGACCCTCATTAGAAGAGTTCCCTGGATCATGGACTTTCCAGCCTCTTAAACTGTAAGCAATACATTTCCTTTTCTTTATAAATTACCCAGTAATGTATATTTTGTTATAAGCATCAGAAACAGACTAATACATCTACATAACAAATTATTATAAAGATAGTGGTTTAAAACAACACACAGCTTTGTCTTACTGCTTTTATGGGTCGCGATTCCTGGCATGACTTAGCTGGGTCCTCTGCTTTAGTATCTCCCAAATGCCTGCAATCAAGGTGTTAGCTGGGGCTGCACCTGCATCTCAAGTCTTGCCTGGGGAAGTGCCTGCTCCCAAGCTCATATGGCTGTTGGAGGAATCCAGTTCCTTGTGGTTTACAGAACCAAGGGCCTCAGTTTCTTTCTGGTTGTCAGCTGCAGATCACTCTCAGTTCCTTGCCACGTGAAGATCCCCATACAGCAGCTCAAAGTAGAGCTGTTTGTTTGAGCAAAGCCAGTAAGTAAGATGGTAGCAAAGTGATGTTATAAGCCTATGTAACTTTGTTGTGCACGTGACATCCCACTACCTTTTTGGATTCTCTTGGTTAAAAGGAAGTCATAGGTCCTTCCAATACTTAGTGGAGGAGAATACACAAGTTAGAGTATTAGGAGATACTCTTACTCCTAATAATTTTAGGAGTAATTTCAGGTCACTTTTAGAGTTTGTGTAGTACAGCCTCTTTATTGAAGTCTTTGGAAAATGGTGCAATATCAGCTTCACTTTAGCCTCAGCCATCAGTCTGGGTTTTCACTACCTATATAAATCAACCATTCAAGAACAGGGAAAACATAAAGAACATGGTTTCTTGGTTTTCTGATGTTTCATTTACAATAATCTACCTCTCCACTCATTTTACCCACTTCTGAAATCATATCCTAGACCTTTTCATTACTCATAATTTAACAACCTTTCACTCCCCTTTGAACTTAGATACTGCTTTCTCATCAATCAAGTTGCAACTCTTAGGGAATATTTTTATGGACATTTTTTATGCTCATCCCACCGTAGTATAGGACCTATGTTAAATGCTCCCGTGTGAATACTGGGAACCTCATCAGCATTTCACTTATCATAGCTAAAATTTTAATTTATTTGAGTTTTTTTATTTTAATAATATCTCTTGTACTTTAGATTATAATTTCCATCATGGTATTGTTTTCCTACTG
>NW_007737583.1:49217-52278 GCF_000696425.1 Galeopterus variegatus | reverse complement strand
GAGGGTTGCGATCTGTTGCCGGTCACGAAAAAAGACAAAAAGGAAAAAAAAAAAAGATAATATGGGACAAATAACTTATGTTTCTCATAGACAAATGCTGGAGACAAATATTGTAAAGAGCACAACTTCCCATAAGTGTTTAGATTCTTAACATACACTTTAAGGTTCAAGGAAAGACTTTAGGAGTTTATGACAACCTCCTCTCAAACTGTTATGCTAAATGTGGAATGTATCTACATAGATTTATTTTATTTCAGGTGTTTACCTTTTAAAAATTTTTTTTAAAAAATTTATTTTATCCACAAATGAATCCTTGGCCAAAATAATCTTTGACATAAAAGAGAGGTTAAAAACACTGTACTAGTAGAGTGCCTCAGGTTTTCTATATATAGAATCATGTCATCTGCAAACAGGGACAATTTCACTTCATCTTTTCCAGTTTGGATATCATTTATTTCTTTCTCTTGTTTAATTGCTCTGGCAAATTCTTCCAATACTATTTTAAATAGGAGTGGTAAGAGCAGGCATCCCTGTCTTGTTCCTATTCTTAAAGGAAAAGCTTTCCACTTTTCCCAATTCAGGATGATATTGGTGGTGAATTTGTCATATACAGTTTGTATTATGTTGAGTAACCTTCCTTCTATACCTAATTTGTTAGGAGTCTTTATCATGAAAAGATGTTAAATTTTGTCAAATGCTTTTTCTGTATCTACTGNAGCCCTTGCTGGTCAGTCCACTCTCACCTGTCAGTGTTGCCACTGCAGTACTTTGTTTGGTCTATAGCCATCAAGGGTAGTAGAAGTAGTGATAGTAGTGAGCGTTACACTCTGTGCCCTCTGCCACTGGATAGAGCACAGTGGTCCCATTACTGGAGACTCTAGGACATATGTCAGGTAGTCCTCCAGTGGTAGCTGTGTTTATCTCCTCTGCGTGTTTTGGAGGGTTCCAAGTAATGTCCGCTCTTGCCTCCAACTGAGACATCATACTCTGTTGGGTCAAGTTTAGGCCAAGCCAGATGAGGAACAGATATTCTTTGCAAAAATGTGACTGTTCTTTTCACTCTGTCCACAGTTCTTCACCTGTCCTTCCCCCTGATAGTGGTGTTTGGAAGACTGGGATATGATTATTATTGGAAAAATTTCACATTCTAGGATGCAATGATTGGGGTCTAAAGTGGTCTATAGAAAACATGGGTGGAATGTGTGTTGTTTTATGTTATAAAATTTCAATCAGTAAATTTCACATGACCAGAAAACAAATTAATTGCTCACATTTTCCTGCATACTCTGAGTACAACTTTCACTTTTGGTCATCACCAGAAAAGCAGAAAAACAAAGTTTGATAGAATCATTGGAAGCCAGTATTTATGGGAGGCAAGAGAGGTGCTGCAGCATCATGAGTAATGGTGCAACCAGCATTGTGTAAATCATATTCATGAACAGCAGAGGTGAGAAGATCAACACTATTGCAATAACAACAGGTTTCTAAGAGACATGGCATTGTGAGAAATAACAGTATTCCTGCCTTTTTAAAGACATGTTGAGTTGGACTTGCAGAGGGAGAGAACATTCCTTGGGCTATAAAGTGGAATTGGGGGTAGGGGAGGGAGGTTGGGGATAATTGGGTGGGGGACACGGGGTACAAATGCAATTTTTGGTAGTGGGTATACAGCCAGTATGAATATTTTATTTTTTAGAGGAGTTTTAATTTCATAGAAAAATTGTGAGAAACATAGAGAGAAATTTCATATATCCCCTTCCCCCATATGTGCATAGCCTCCCTTATTGTCACCATCCCTCACCAGAGTGGTACCTTTTTAAAACTGATGAACCTACATTGACACATCATCTCCCAAAGTCCATAGTTTAAATTAGGGTTTAATTTTAGTATTGTACATTTTATGGGTTTGAACAAATATATAATGACATGTATCAACCATTACATTATCATTCAGAGCAGTTTTACGGCCCCAAATTCCTCTGAGCTCCACCTATTTATCCTTCCCTCAGTCCTGAATCCTAGCAACCACTGATGTTTTTACTATCTCCATAGTTTCACTTTTGTTAGAATTTCATATTGTTGCAATCATACAGTATGTAGGCTTTTCATATTGGCTTTTTTCACTTATTAATAGGTATTTAAGTTTCTCCTATGTCCTTTCATGAGTTGATAGCTCATTTATTTTAGCAATAAATAACAATCCCTTGTCTGGAAGTACCATTGTTTATTTACCCATCTATGTACTGAAGAAGACCTTGGTTGCTTCCAAGGTTTCTGTGTTTGGATATCCAGTGTTCTAACACTATGTGTTGAAAAGATTTTTTTCCCACTGTATTGGCTTTGCTTCTTTGTCAAAGATCAGTTGACTGTATTTATGTGGGTCTATTTCTAGTCTCTGTATTCTGTTCTGTTGATATGTTTGTCTATTCTTTCACCAATACCACCCTGTCTTGATTACTGTAGCTTTATTGTATGTCTTAAAGCTGAGTAATATCAGTTCTCCACCTTTGTTCTTGTTCAATATTGTGTTGGTTATTCTGAGTCCTTTTCTTCTCCATGTATACTTTAGAACCAGTTTATTTTGTTAAAATCTACAAAACAATTTGTTGGGATTTTGATTGAGAGTGCACTGAATCTATAGATTATGTTGGAAAAAAATGACATCTTGGCAATACTGAATCTTCCTATTCATGAGCATGGAATATCTCTCCATTTATTTAGTTTTTCTTCTTTTTGGGGGGCAGAGTTTTGTAGGTTTTTTACATAGACACACTGCACATATTTTGTTAGATTTATACTTATGTATTTCATTTTTCAGGGAGATAGTGTAAATGGTATGGTGTTTTTAATTTCAAATTACACTAGTTCATAACTAGTACATAAGGAAACAATTGACTTATGTGTATTAAACTTGTATCTTATAACACTGCTATAATTGCTTATCAGTTCCAGGAATTTTTTTTTGTCCATTCTTTCAGATTTTCTACGTAGACAATCATGTTATTTACAACCAGAAAATGTTCGATTTCTTTCTTTTCAATCTGTGTACTTTTTATTTCCA
>NW_007737583.1:35691-48132 GCF_000696425.1 Galeopterus variegatus | reverse complement strand
GTGTATTCTATTGTGGTTGGGTGAACTGTTCTATACATGTCTGTTCAATCTAGTTTACAATATTGTTCAACTCTTCCATCTTCTTGTCGATATTCTGACTAGTTGTTCTACCCATTATTAGAGTGAATATTGTAGTTTCCAACAATTATTGTTGTATATTGTCTATTTTTCTTAAATTTTGTCAGATTTTGCTACATGTAGTGTGGGGCTCTATGTTTAAGTGCTTAAATGTTTTATTATTATTTCTTGATACATTGCAATTGTATCATTATACAATGCCTATCTTTATATCTGAGAAAAAAATTTCTCTTAGCATAGCCACTCTGGCTCTCTTTTAGTTTATCTGTAGAGTATACCATTATATATCCTTTTATATTCAACCTCTTGTGTCTCTGAATCAAAAGTGTGTCTTTTGTATACATCATGTAATTGGATCAGTTCTAATTCATTCTGCCAATTGCCACCTTTTCAATAGAATGTTTAATACATTTATATGTAATGTAACTAGTGATGAGGTAGAATATTGTTATCTCTCTCTGAATGTGTGTGTGTGTGCGGGGGGGTGTCCCTTGTCATTTCTTTTGCTGGATATAAAAGTTTTGGTGACAATATTTTTCTTTCAGCACTTTGGATATGTCATACCACTTCCTTCAGGCCTCATGGTTTCTAATTAGAAATCATCTGTTAATCTTATTAAGTTTACTTGGTACTTGATGTCTCTTCTGTCTTGCTTCTTTCAAAAGCCTTTCTTTGGCTTTGGCTTTCCACAATCTGATTATGATTTATCTAGGTATAAAACTTTTGGGGCTTTTTACTAGCTGGAATATGTTGAACTTCTTAAATATTTAAATGTACATCTTTCATCAAATTTGGGAAATTTTCACCCATTCTTTCTTCTAATATTTCTGGGATTCTCATTATGCACATGTTGGGACACTTGATACTGTAGGTACACAGGTCTCTGAGGCTCTATTCAAGTTTCTTCTTATTTTATTTCCTTTTTTAAGGCTGTATCATCTTGATTGACCTATCTTCAAATTAATTGATTCTTTCCTTTNTTCTTAAAGGAAAAGCTTTCCACTTTTCCCAATTCAGGATGATATTGGTGGTGAATTTGTCATATACAGTTTGTATTATGTTGAGTAACCTTCCTTCTATACCTAATTTGTTAGGAGTCTTTATCATGAAAAGATGTTAAATTTTGTCAAATGCTTTTTCTGTATCTACTGAGATCATATGGTTTTTGTTCTTGATTTTGTTGATGTGGTATATCATTTTTATTGATTTGCATATGTTGAACCACCTTTACATACCTGGGATGAATCCCACTTGATCATGGTGAATAATTTGTTTGATGTGTTGCTGTATTCCATTTGCTAGTATTTTGTTGAGGATTTTTGTGTCTATGTTCATCAAAAATATTGACCTGTAGTTTTCTTTTTTTGTTGTATCTTTGTCTGGTTTTAATATCAGGGTGATGCTGGCCTCATAGAATGAGTTTGAGCTGAATTCACATATAAGTATACAATAAAGAGAGAGAGAGGGAGAGAAACAACAATCACAATTATACATTAAACTCTTAGAAGGAGAGAACAGAACTGTAGTTAGTAGAGGTGGAAACAGGGAGGGGAGGAGGGGAGGGAGAGGAGTTAATGAGAAATTGGTTAATAGACACAAAGAATTATTATGTATTGTAATGATGAATAAGCTAACTATCTTGATTTGACCATCACACATTGTACAGAAGTACTGATAGTCAACTTTGTACCCCACAAATATGTATAATAAAAACTAAAATAAAATATAAATAAATAAATGAAAACACTGTACTAAATACTAAAATCTCACCCTATCACTCCACCGATTCATCACACAGGTGATGCAGTCAGACCTAGCCAATGTTCAAAAATAGAAGTATTACATTTTGAATCAGATGCCATAGACCTTGACCTTAAAGTCTTAGTTACACTTGCAGCCCTTAAAATAATTTTTCCTCTATTCTAAGGAGAAGTAAAAGATTAAAATAGCCACATTAAGACTTCCTCTAGAATACTTACACTTCAAACAATACTGTCCTTAAACTCAACCAAGAATCCTGCCCTTGGCTCTGAACCTCAGACGGCCCTGCTCTTTGAACTGTGTTCCTAAGAATTTTCTAAGTCCCTCTCCAGTGCCTGAGATAGGAGAGGCCGGCCCTCCCATTTAAGATGAATGATCCAATTCCAGACTCTTTGAACTGTGTTCCTAAGAATTTTCTAAGTCCCTCTCCAGTGCCTGAGATAGGAGAGGCTGGCCCTCCCATTTAAGATGAATGATCCAATTCCAGACCAGAACTATGTGAGCCCCAGTCACCATTTTACCCCTTGAAGTTTCTCTTGAACACTCCAAACCCTTCAACCCCACATGTGTAGTTGAGTAGGTATTCTAACAAGCTCCAGGACTCACACCTATGAGGTCATACTTGGATCTGATAGCCATACTACAGTTTCAGGAGAGTGGCTAGCAAGTGAATCATTTCCTCTGACTTACATGGTATTTATTTAGCAAGATCGCATGAAATCGGGCCGTCAGAATGGTACAGTCATGCTGATTTTAGATGGCTCTAACTTATTTTGGTCATAAGATAAATTCATGGCTCTGGAATACCAACCATCCACTGCATCCTGGGTTTGAGTTGTAAGTGCGTGTGTGTCCTTGCATCAGCCCTTGCTGGTCAGTCCACTCTCACCTGTCAGTGTTGCCACTGCAGTACTTTGTTTGGTTTATAGCCATCAAGGGTAGTAGAAGTAGTGATAGTAGTGAGCGTTACACTCTGTGCCCTCTGCCACTGGATAGAGCACAGTGATCCTTTTTTAAGGCTGTATCATCTTGATTGACCTATCTTCAAATTAATTGATTCTTTCCTTTCCATCTGAAATCTGATGTAGAGTCCCTCCAGTAAATTTTTTTGTTTGAGTTATTTTAGTTTTTAATTCTCGAGCACCAAGGATTTGTTGTTACTTCTGTTTGTTGTGGTGGTCAGTTAATTTTTTCAGTAACATTCTGTATTAGTTTTCTAGAGTCTATATTCTACATCATTTCTGGTTACTGAAGTTTTTCCTCAGTTTGCTTAATGGCCACCTAATAATTACATGCAGAGAATTTTTGTATATCCATCTTTATCACATGCATAAGAAGAGGATCAAATTATTTGACATTCATAACATTCAACAATCATTATTTATAATATTTATTGTTGATTATTTATTAAACACATTTTTCTTGGAACTTTTTTCAAAATTTTAGTGCTTATTTGTAGTGACTATGTTTAATGCATACTATTTTCTGTGCTAGACATACAGGAGGAAAGGCTAAATAGAACAGGCCTAAGTAGACTCATCTTATGGACTATCTGGAAACAGATGGTGAATAAAAAACTACTGTATATTGTAATTAATATTATGAAAGGAAAGTTCAGGATTCTAAACTATTACTATTAAACTTCACACTCTACATTTAATAAATCAGTCTTCTTTGGACTCAGATAATTCCTTCAATATTAAGTATAATGCATACCTTATAAAACAGTGATTACATTTATTTCTTTTAACTAATACACCTTTATTGAATTGCACATTCTATCTTTAAGGCAAGTATATGTAATCCAGTTGCTACTCAAAGTAATCAATGTTAAATGGTCCATTGAATTGTCTCATTTCTCCTGATAAATGTGGTTCTACTTTATTTTTTTCTAAAAAGATTATCAGCCTTGTGATAGAGCTTGTCTATAAACCTTTCTACTCCTCTAGGACCTAATATACAAGAACTAACACTTTCACCTTGTTCAGTGTATATTAAAGTAAAGCCATCTTATTCATTTGAGAATTAATAATTACTTTCTAACATTCCCAAATTATTGTTATGCACTGTTTAAAATTCAATATAGTTTTAAAATTTTCTTACTTTATTAAAAACATTACCATATATTCACAATTTAGTTATTTTTTATAAATTAAATGACTTTTAATTAGGCAGCATCAATATTGAGAAAGATTGCTATTAGCACCAGAGCAGCCCTTCCTGTGCTACATTCCACTGATAATATCCCAATCATTTATGTCAAGGGAAACCATTTTCCTGACTTCCAAAACCATCTATTAGTTATTCATCATTTTGTAATTTACTTAGATACAACTACATGTGTACTTCTTTGAGTCTTGCTCCTTTCATTAAAAATATTAGTAAACTCTTATCTATTTATTCTTATTGCTGAATAGAATTCCAGTTGTGAATATACTACAGTTTATTTATCCATTCCACTTCAGAAAGACATTTGGTTATTTGTACTTTAGAATAGTGCTGCTTAAGAACATCCTAATGTATAGCTTTTATTGAACATAGGTATAAGCAGTTATTTTTTAACGCAGAAAACAACTAAAAGAATATATTTAAAGAAGTATAAATATTATTTATAGTTAAAAGGTTAACAGCCAGTGGTGCTAAATTAATTTTTTATCTGGCTAAACTCATCAAGGAACATTTGGCATCCCAGCTTCCACTGGTTTACATCACCTAGAACACATCTATATTCTCTTCTCACAAATAAAGGATTAAGTTTGAACACATTTTATATTGTTTTCTGAAAGTTATTTTGCCTAATACAGTAGGCAAAGACCACATGCCAGGATCAGAGATAACCAGAGTAATGAGAATTAGAAGATAGCAAGGCTAAGTATTTGATTATCTAATACAATTTTGGCAATTGGATTGTTGGGAAGTGTTATACATTACAAGAGAGAAGGTCAAACATTTAACATAACTAATATAACAATTAAATATAACTACTAATAATGTTTTATAAAAAGAGTATTTCACTAGCTTTGATCACCTGGCAATAATTCATACCCCAAAATCTTTATCTATAAATAAATGCTGATCCTGCCAACATGAATTGATACCTAGTCACTATCTTGTCCAAATATCACCTATTCTCTCAGGGATGGGTTATCTCATGATTAAAGTTTAAATACACTCTGTACCTTTTCCCTTAACTACCCTATTTGAGAACAGAAGGAGTTTTTCTTTCAGCACTAAATCTAAGTACATTGGAGAATTATGAATGAATTTGTCATTTAGATTATTTTAATTGTGAGACATTATAATTTATAATGATAACCATAATCATATATTTTAAATAAGCAAATACTTCAGATAAAAAAGTATTAATTTAGTTCAAATTTAGAATTACGTTATGTAAGGCCTTCCTACATTTTACACACACACAAAAACAATCACTCTTTACCAAGCAGACATCACTAGTTTTGCTAACTGCAGCACTCTATGACAGATGTTCTCTAATCACGCAATGAACATTCCTTCTTCCATTTCAACTACTCTTCTCTTTATATAATCTAGAACAATTATGCTTCTTCTCCCCAATTAGCAAATGTCTATTTATTTTTCAAGGCCAAGCTAAAATGACCCTTCTCAATTACTGTATTAATCAGGAGAGGCTATGTTGCAATAGCAGAAAAATCCTTAAATCACAGGTTTCTTTTTCAAGTTCACAAAGTCTAATAAGATCAGTTGCTTTAAACCATCTTGTAGCTACACTTTCTGGAGCACATGGTTTCTAAGATGACCATTATAAATAAATACCAAAATGTAGGAGACACAACAATTCTTGATATCTCAGCTTAAAGGTGACATATGTCACTTCCACTCAAAATCTTCTGGCAGAGTCAATCATACAGCCATAACCCATCTGCAAGAAAGTGGAATATCATAGCTGTTTTTGAAGACCTCCCTCAATCAAAGATAAATAAATGAAGTATATATATATGTATATATATATATATGTATGTAATAATATATATGTAATATAAAATCTTTGAGGGTAGTCTTAGGTCCTTACTGTAGCCCAAATAATACTTCTTGTTGGTGAATACTTTAAATCTTTCCAATTTATTATTTTATTTATTTAAGTTAAGTATCTTACATGTGCTAGAGAATGGAGGTATAACCTTAAATAAGATATAGACTTGTCCTCCAAAGGGCCCAAAGTCACGAAAAAAAATGATTATATATATATATATATATATATAATATATATAGGTGTTTATATAGGTATAAAACTTTTGGGGCTTTTTACTAGCTGGAAAAAGTGTTTATATAGGTATAAAACTTTTGGGGCTTTTTACTAGCTGGAATATGTTGAACTATATATATCCTTTTTTAAGGCTGTATCATCTTGATTGACCTATCTTCAAATTAATTGATTCTTTCCTTTACTAGCTGGAATATGTTGAACTATATATATGTGTGTGTGTGTGTGTGTGTGTGTGTGTGTATGTGTGTATACATATGTATATATATATCTATATATTTTTTTAGCAATTTAATACATTGTTTTAGATGCAAGAGACTTCAACCATTTAACTCCTGGAAATCCAAAACAACATATATTTAAGGAAACTGCATTCTACCAATCAATGTAATAGCACAAAGAGGAAAAGCAAGAGAGAGAGTGAGCAGGGAGATGCAAAGGGCCAAAGGCAAAGCCAAGCCAATACTTAGACTATTCAGTTCTCAGTTTAGGACTACTGTCTATGCAGCACCTTCTTAATTTTAGTACATGATTGAGTAGAACTCCCCACACCTTCATCTATAGAAACCACAGTGATCTCCTCCAAAGAATATTTCCTTCCCATCTCACATTCTCTTTTCAGAAAATCTGTCTCCATGTCCTTAAAAGAAGAAATCCCACACCCTTGATGATTGGATCAAAAGTGGAGCCTGATAAAGCCTTAGCCAATCAGATTTTTTTTTTTTCTCTTTAAAGAGATCTGGGAGTAAAACTTATTAATGTCCATTGGCCTGTTGAATTAAAACATCAGGGAAAGCTGTAGCTTGTGCTCTTATGATTGGACCATGGATATGTGTAATAGAGAAATCTTCTTTGTAACAACAGAAGCAAAAAATGGAACAGATTTATGGAAAAGATCAAGACCACGTGTCCTGTGAGCAGGGGTAGGGGGTGAGAGTGTGGAAACTAACTACGTTAACTCCTGAGAAATTTTCAGAGCTTTCCTTCAGGACTGTGTGAAGCCCAAATATATCCCTAGGTCTAAAGTTCTATGAAAAAGCCCTGTACCCTTTCTAACATTTCTCCTTTTACTGTAGACTAATATAAGCAATTTTTCCCTTGCAACCATAAATATCGTGAATAGGTGCCCAACGGTAACTTAAATTCAACTTTTGATGAAAAAGCACCAAGAGCTTTCTGACTCACTCCAATAAATTTCCACTATATTCTGGTTCTTTGGAAGCCACTACCAGCCCTGACAATTCTGACTCCTCCTAGAGACAGTGAGGTGTTTCACCTGAAAGTGCAGCTTTGTTCAATCCCCATCAGGGCAAGGGTCTACAGCCCTTAACTCCAGAAACCATAATTAGTCGTTCTACGGAGGGCAGAGTATCTGGCATCCAGCATGCCTGAAGGGTGAGAAAACTCACTGCAAAGTGAGGCTTTCCTCTTATTTTGTTCAGTTGTAGTCTAGTCTGACTGGACATGTTCCTTAGCTTACATCTGGCCATATTGCCTGAGTGTTAATATCAGCTTCTCATGTCCTGTACCCTGTCTCTGAGTTTCTCCTATGAATGCATGGATAATGATAATAGAAAACACATGCCAGGGACTAGTATAAACTCCTCTCATGTATTAATTCATTAAATCCCTATGGAAAGCTTATGAAACACAGAAATTTTAGTAATTAGCTTATGATCATACAGCTATTCAAGTAAGGCTTCAGATTCAATGGCCTGCTTTCATAGTCTGTTCTCTGAACCACCTTACAGCAATAATCTGGGACTGGGCAACTACTGCCCTGACTTGGAAAACTATATTATGCCTAGGCTCTGGCCTCAGCCCTGTGCTCAAAGCAATGCATTTTTTTTGGATCTTAATGCCTGTGCTGAAACCAATTTTTCCACAACCCTAACCAAAGACTCAGGTACTTAGAGCTACCAAAGGCTCAGGTAGCTAGACAGGGCTGAGAACATCAGTTTACACAGCCCATTTTGTCCACCCCTTGGCTTATAGACAGCACAGTGTTCAAATGCTGGGTCTTTCACTTGCTACTGGTATGACCTCCGGGAGGGTCTTTTTCCTTTCTATGTTTCACATTTTATCAATATAAGAAAGGAAAACAAAAGCTGCTAATCAGAGTTTCAAGGCAGATTAATTGACATAGTGTACTAGTATATAAAACATAATTTTCCAAAATATATAGGTTGCTTTTCCTGTGCCCTGTACTCATTAATATGAAATATAAATAGAATTCAAATATTTGTTACACATTATATTTCATACATAATCAACTGCTAAGTAAAATTTGTGTTGGTCATTGCTTATATTAATATTTTCAGGACTTTTGCAAATTAATTAGCAGACTACTACAGTCAAAATTCCATTTTCATTCTCATATTTTTTCTGAATGTTTTTCTTTCCTCCTTGAGAGTGAAAATAGATCATTAAATTCTATCACAGCCTGATTCTTCCTCACCTTTGAAGTTGGCATCTGAGGTTTCTTCTGGAGATATGGATTCTGCAAAGGGCAGTTTTATTACTCGTCTTGGGTAAGCAAGGATTAAGGAGATAATCAAAGGTCATGGTTAAAGCTGTGCTGAATTACTTTTCTAGACTGTGAGAACACAAGCAAACAAGTTCTTACCAATGTGCCTGTGGAATCAGACTTCCTGCAAGAAAGATTGCCCTGTCTGTTTTCGTACTTTGTATCTCAGCTGTTTCCACAGTTGAAAAAGAGGAAGTTTGCTCTTGCTAGTGTAAAAACTGCTGTTTTTAAAGAGCCACTGCCTTTCCTTTGTCTCACTCATCAGAAAAGCCACACTGTCACCTAAATTCTATGAAGTAGACTGGGATGTTGACTCAGTAATCTTAAGGACTATTGGGCCAGCAGTTGAAATTCCCCAAATTTGAGCCCTGACTCTTACCCATTTTCCTTTCTTGTTGCTTGTTAGCACCAAGTGACAGCTTGACAGGAACCCATAAATAAACTTACTGCTTATTTCCTAAAGTCTCTAAACTTATTTACTCTATACAGACCCCAACTGAATCCCATAAATTAATTAAACACCATTCTGATGTCCATATATATATTTTGGTACTGTTACAAAAATTTCACTCAAAATTACAATCAACAGTCTGGTTTTTTCTCCTTTCTTCCCTGTGGTTTCCCCTTCCAACTGGGAGATGTGTATATATAATCCTGCTAAGAACAAAATTATTGAAGTAGGAGAGAAGGAGCCAGCTGTGAAAGATTCTCCAGCAAGTACCACTGGACTACTTGGGAAAGGCTGCCTCAGAGGGAGATGTCTACAGCTGCCAACTGTCATGTAAAAGAATTCCAAAGGGTTAAGCAACACTGAAGAAGCAAAATTCTGTTGTCAATTTTACTCGGTTCTGAATCTGATTACAGAGCCTGCTATTCATTACAGAGCTGCCTGGCAGGTGCTTACAAAGTTTGTATTAATCTAGACAACAAGCCATTATGAACTGTAACTTTAGTAGGGAGAAAACAAAATGCACTCGGTTGGATGAAAGGTACACTTTTATGTTTCCCTTTGTTCTCTTAAACTTGAGATCCTTTTATTTCCTCTGAGATTCTGGGGTGATGGAGCAAAGGAGACAGACAGTATTTCTTTGACATAAATAGTTTGTACTTTTTTGAAAAAAAAGGGAGTATTTCTATCCTCAGAAAAGTAAAACATGAATCATTAGAAATGACAATCCAAAAAAACTTCTATCATATTAATAATATTGTCAATTTTTTATCTATATTTATATTATTCAATCACAGGAGGAGAATTAGAATTTTTAGAGAATATTTTACACATGCTATTTTGTTCAATTATTTCAATGACACCAGATATTGCATTCTCTTTTCATAAATGTGAACAGTAAGTCTCAGAGAAGAGAAATAAATTGTCAAATTTCACAGAGCTAATTAGTACTTGAACCTAGATTTAACATCAGGTCTGTTGGAGTGGTAGATGTGTGCCAGACTCTAGAAAGCTGTGTATGCTACACCATGGATTTGGGCATACACACAGAAAAGGGAAACACTTAAATATAAATTCCACAGGGATAGCACTACACTACAAGAGATAATAGTCTTTTCTCTTCACTGATGTATCCATAGGCCTAGGTAAGCATATGGCCCACAGTAAGTGTTCACTAATTGTTCAAGAATGAATAAATGAATTCATAAAGAGCTTTTTAAAGCAAGAAATGATTTAGCATAATTGCAAACCATACTTGATACTGTCTTTTAATTTCTATCCATTGATTTTCTTAAAGTTTCAGTTAGACAGGAAGAATGTTTTAGTGATCTATCACACAGCCTGTTAAGTGTAGTTAATAATAATGTATTGTATATTTCAAAATTGCTAGAAGAGTAGAGTTGAAATGTTCTCATCAAAAAAACTAAGTATGTGAAGTGATGGATATGTTAATTAGCTTGATTTAATCCTTCCACAGTGTACAAAGGGATTTCCAAAAGTTCATGGAAAAATGGAATTAAAAGATAAAAATAAAAAATATAAACTTCATTTCTCAACATAAGCTCCATCAAGTTCAACACACTTCTGTAAGCAATAATGCCAGCCATTTAGTGCATCCCTAAAGAACTGAAGGTCCTGGGAATTTAACCATGACAATGCACTCTTTCTTACATCATTATCTGAGGAAAAATGGGTGCCCTTTAAAGATTTTTTTAAGATTCAAGAACAAAAAGAAGTCAGAAGCAGCCATATTAGGACTGTAAGGGGGATGCCTAATAATTTTCCATCAAACTATCCCAAAATTGCCCTTGTTTGATGAGAGGAATGAGCAGGAGCATTTTCATGGAAAAGAAGGACTCTCTGGTGAAGCTTTCCCAGGCATTTTTCTGTTAAAACTTTCAGTAAAGTTCTCCAAACACTTTCATTAGAAGCAGATATTATCATCCTTTGGCCCTTCAGAACATCAACAAGAAAAATGCCTTGAGCACAAGCCATGACATTAGCTCTTGACTGCTCTACTTTTGTTTGACTAGACCACTTCCACCTCTTGTAGCAATGGTTCGACTGTGCTTTGTCTTCAGGATCTTACTGGTAAAGCTATGTTTTATCTCCTCTTACAACTCTTTGAAGAAATGCTTTGAGATGTTGATCCCACTTTTTGAAAATTTCTCTTTAACGCTGTACTCTTGTCTGCAGCAAATCAGGATGCAACAGTTTTGACGCCCATTGAGGGGAAAGTTTTTTCAACTGTAATTTTTCAGTCAGAATTGTTTAAGTTGAACCAGTTGAGATGTCTATGGTGTGGGCTAGTGTTTCTGATGTTAATCATCAGTCATCTTTAATTAGGGCATATATGTGATTAATTTTTTCCTCATAAATTGATGCGGATGGTCTAATACTGCAGGCTACATCTTTGACATTGTCTCATCCCTTCTTAAAATGAGTTTTTCATTTGTACGCTGCTGATTTCTGTGGAGCACTGTTCCCATAAATTTTTCATAAAGCATCAATGATTTCACCATTCTTCCACTGAAGTTTCACCATAAATTTTATGTTTGCTCTTGCTTTGATTTTAGCAGAATTCATGTTGCTCTGATAGGGGCTCTTTTCATACTGATGGCTTTTTCCTTCTTATTGCCTCAAACTAGATCCTGTTCAGACATTTTATAACAAGTTATTATGTCTATTTTGGTGCTCTGTTCTCTACGATGTCATTCCCTTCTTCTGTGCTTTACAAGAATCTCCTTACTTTATTGGTACTCTGAACCATGTTTCCTCAGGTTTGAATCAAAACATATGTGTGTGTCTGTTGTTTGGTCGCTTTTTGCGTAGAGGGCACTAGATGTGTGTGTCTGTTGTTTGGTCGCTTTTTGCATAGAGGGCACTATTGCCAGAAGTCTCCAGTCAGCCATCTTGGTGATGTCTATAGGGATTTTTCTATGACGTAAATAACTGAATACATGTAATGCTGAATAAGAAAATACCGTATTTTGTACCTTTAATACTAGTGCACATATGTATAAAAGCTGTACATATCTGTACTGGATTGAATCATGTTTCCCCAAAACTCATTGAAGCTTGAATTGTAAACCCTGTGTTTTACATCTTAGAAACACCTCAAACTAGATCCTGTTCAGACATTTTATAACAAGTTATTATGTCTATTTTGGTGCTCTGCTCTCTACGATGTCATTCCCTTCTTCTGTGCTTTACAAGAATCTCCTTACTTTATCGGTACTCTGAACCATGTTTCCTCAGGTTTGAATCAAAACATATGTGTGTGTCTGTTGTTTGGTCGCTTTTTGCATAGAGGGCACTATTGCCAGAAGTCTCCAGTCAGCCATCTTGGTGATGTCTATAGGGATTTTTCTATGACGTAAA
>NW_007737583.1:32891-34964 GCF_000696425.1 Galeopterus variegatus | reverse complement strand
AAATGTCAACAAATGTGCATGTTATTCTCAATAAAATTAACTACCTGGCTTTGTGACCATTTCTTTGTCACAGTGAGGCTAAGTAGTACAAACTTTCTTAGAACATAATCATCATGAAAACAGTGAGTTTAATCCCACAGTGTCAATACCTACTTCATGATCTGCATTGCTTTATAATCATGTATATTCAGTCTGTATTCTTTACTGTTATGTAGCATGACATAAACAACTTAATTTTTAGGTAAGGGATTTGGTGATCTAGGAGTCATTTATGTATCAAGCATCTCCTGTATTAAAATCATGTAATCAGCTTCTAGAGTTACTGAGTAAGACAAAATGAACTGCACCTCAGTAATGGGTTTGCAAGGCTAGTTCAAGGAAAAATAGAACGTATTTCAGGCAGGTTTCAAAGCACAGAGAAGTGAGTTCTAACATACAGGTATTATACGATGAAATCCTTTCTCCACTTNAAGAGGTGATTGGATTATAGGACCATGCAGTAGTGAGTGGATTAAAAATGGTGGTCAGGGGTGTGTTTCTGAGAACTTTAAAAGAAGAAGAGTCTTTTCTCACTCTGTCTGCTGTCTGTGCTTCCACCATCTTGCAATGTGAGACCCCTGGGTCACTGTCACCACCACCACCAGGTGGACTTTGGACTTCCCAACCTCAGAAACTGTAAGCAATACATTTCATTTTCTTTATAAATTACCTAGTTCCAAGTATTTTGTTATAAGCAGCAAAATAGACTAGTACAATATCATTCTATTTTCTGTCCATTTCTCAATGGAAGTTATTAAGAACTGCTATTTGTTGTTTAGGTTGATTGTAGGTTTGTGGTTTGTTTCGCATTGAACATTTGGAAAGAGAAAGAGAAGAGGAAGCAAATGTCAACAAATGTGCATGTTATTCTCAATAAAATTAACTACCTGGCTTTGTGACCATTNTAAGTGAGGTGAAAAATAAACAGAAGCCACTTGAAATTTTGTATTTGTAATTTGCAGAACCTGATAAATAACATTTATTTCCCACTGTTCTGGGTATTAATTGAGGTTGATAGCACAAAGAAAGGAATCAGCCAGACAAGAGTTTGAATTTTAGCTCTGCCATTTCCTGGCAAAGTGACTCTCTCCAAGTTACTCAACTACTTTGATCTCTATTATTTCTCCTTTTGAGCCATATTGCTACTACATAATGGTATTGTTATGAAGATTAAGTGAGAAGGCATAATTAAAGCAGCTAGTAATATATACCATATAATTGGTGCTCAATGATATTAGCATCATATTTCTTTTGTTTGTATATTTATTCTTAAATGAAATATTCACTGCCTATATGAAATTTGACAGTGCAAGGGATGCTGAATTCTCCATTACTCTTCTACCTTTTGGTTTGAATACCAACTGATTTTTCTTACCTAAATCAATATTTCAAGGTGATTATTTGCCTATGTAACATTCCTTCAATTAATGCAAGCTGGAATTATTCAGTACAGTTTTGAGTCAGCAACTGGGATGAATTGAGTACACAGAAATTTTATTCTTACCATGAAATTAACATAGATATTTAATTTTTCCTATTAATTACCAATTTTGAAAATAAGTGGTTTACTAATCACTATAAATAATGGCAAGTGTATTTCTTCTAGCTCTCATTTTTTGTTATTATTATTTTGGACTCATGGATTTTCATTTATTTAATATATCTCTATCATGTGCAATCATTTTTCTTTCTGTCACTGAAAGAGTCCCACATTTGCTGTTCTGAATTTCTTCACCTTAAATTCTATCCTTTTGACTTGATCCCTTATTTATTGCAAGATTTTTACTTTCTGACATAACAAAATATCTGGACTCAAAAATATTACTTAATTAGCTGTGAGCACATGATGATTACTCTATATCTTTATTTAGCAATGAGCAATATAAATATAGCATTATAATGTGTTTTAGTCCATTTTGTGTTGCTCTAACAGAAATACCTGAGACTGGGTAATATATAAAGAACAGAGGTTTATTTGGCTTATGATCCTGGGACAGCTGAATCTGGCACAGGCCACAGTCTGCTTCTACTCAT
>NW_007737583.1:21214-32488 GCF_000696425.1 Galeopterus variegatus | reverse complement strand
GATGCAATAGAAAGAAAAATCTAATACATCAAAATGTAAAGACAATAGAAATAACGTATGTGATATGTATATAATATTCGTTTATTGGGTGAAATTTTAACTAAGCATATGACTATAATTAAGAATTAGAAAGCTTATTTCAGTAGAAACAACCGAAAGTGATGTTTTGAGAATTTCATTTCTTCCCTTTGACTATATATTAGTATGAATTTCTACATTTCAGAAAATTTTAATTTCTAACTATTGTCTATACTACTTTGATTACAATTAAAATTAAAATAAACAATAATAAATACTACCAGAATAAAGAGCTTTAATCTCCAAACTATGAAAACGAAGTTTTACAAAAAGTCATACAAATGGAATTTCTTCATGATGACTCATTGAGGAAAATAAATCAAAGTGGGAGGAGTTTCCTGACATCCATTAACTCTTCCACAATATCCCTTATTCCATAGTGGGAAGTTGATTCTGAAAACTTCTAACCTGTGCGATCTGCTTTTGTAAATGGGCTTGCTCTAGCTTAGCAACAGTGAAGCCATCTTAGAAGCTGTTACAGCAAGACACACTTTGCCCCCCTCCCCCGGGCCAGCTAGACACACAGGATGTTCTGCTAGCTTGCAAGAGCTGAGAAATGTAGGTTGCAGTAGAGCATAAAACTTTCCACATAAGCATGTTCTCTAAGGAACCTCTGGGTAGGGGTCTTATCACACCTGGGTAAGTGGGGCAAGAAGTGTGGTTGCTTGAGGAGGGGTCTCTAAGAATTGGCCTACTTCTCCCCTACACAGGAAGAGCTCAGAGCTGACAGCCTGTGGTTTTTTTGTTAACACAGGCACAGGCTTGTAACCACAGAGCTATGAGGTACAGAAGTACTTAGCTGATTTTATGTCTCTATATAGCTAAGTCAAACCAGCAGATGGCCAAGTGTCTACCAGTAAAGAAGTCAGAAGGGAAATCACCTAGAAACGGATGGGTGCCAACCAATGAGCTTTAGGGTCACTTAAGATAGCCAATAAACAGTGCTTATGGCTTTCTGGCTGCCAGAAAAGTTGCTCCTAAAAAATGTATAAAAAGACAGCTAAAAAGCCTAATGGGGGTCTCACCCCAGCTTGGCAGTAAGAACCCAACGTGTTGGAAATAATAAACCTCTTGCTAATTGCATTGCTCGTGGTCTTGTGGTCTCTTTGAGGAGAGTATTCCCGTTCTATGTGATATTGGGATTCATCCCAAATCTTACAATTATTACAATTAAGCTTCTTGATAATCATGCGGAATATACGTATCTACATATCTATGTATTTTTTTAAAGCACACAAAATTTATAACCAGAGCATCGGATTTTTCTTCTGCTGTAGAAACTGTAGCTGAACAGTTTGTTAAAGACTGAGAAGTATGTTAAAGCACTTTATTTCCTGCAAAAAATAAACCACTTCACAACTCTTCTCTGCTTTCAAGTGCTAACTATGCTTTATTATTCCACAGGGTGTACTTCACTAGGAAAGGCTAACACTTCTGAAGAAGTTGCTCCCTCTGTATTTAGGATTTATTTATGAGTAGACAGTGCGTGGTACTTGAGGTAAATTCCTGTCAATTATACTCATTGCCATATTCCCATCACCTGTGAAAATTGATGAACCTAGAAGTAAATAAAACATAATTCACATTAACCTTTTCATTGCACTCAACTAATATTCCTCCACTGGTGCAGGAGGAATTGTACAGACACTTAGCTGCACTCCTAACAGCCATTTAAGGCCCATTAT
This sequence comes from Galeopterus variegatus, assembly GCF_000696425.1. Taxonomy (NCBI): domain Eukaryota; kingdom Metazoa; phylum Chordata; class Mammalia; order Dermoptera; family Cynocephalidae; genus Galeopterus; species Galeopterus variegatus. The sequence goes on along the minus strand of NW_007737583.1, from coordinate 30,725 downwards.
GTAATAGCCTATGTGAGTAATCCCCTAAACAAATAAGGTATGCCCCATGCTCTCAAAGCTGGGGTTTTATCAGGAGATATGGACACAAATAACCACAACCCAAGTGAGATGTGACAGATGCTTTGATAGGAACATAAACAAGTGCTGTGGTAATACTGAAACAAAGAGGAAACGCTTACTCTGGGGAGTAGAAAATTAACATTTTATTGAAGTCTTTCAAGTGAGTTTTCCCAGAGATAGCATCTGGAGCAAGCCTTAAATGATAAATAAAAAATGTCTTGTTAGCTGAACACTTAGTGCATTTCACAATTTTAAAACCAACTTTGCCATAGCCATATAGACATAATGTAACATATACCAAGGGCTTATTCAGTTGTTGCTGTATCAGGCAAATGTTTCAACTTCTTTCTCTATTCCCTCTCTGGTTCTGCACAGCACTGCACACAAACCAGCTTTTTATTTTGCTTTCCCATTTCTTGTATATGTTTCTCATTTTATATGGTTCACATAAGCAATATGCTCCAAACATAGTATGACTTTTATTGACTACATCATTAAATAAGCACAACTGCCTGTTTTGTTCGCAAAAAGTTTGCCTGTTCTATATATACTTGATGATAAAACCTTTGTAGATAATAGCAAATGCTTCCAAAACCATAGAGGAATGTAATTTCTGATGTTAAACACTTTCTTACTTAGTTAATATAAGACTCTTACATTTCTCTTTTAGAAATATGAATAAATGGCTTGTGATGCCTCTTAACAGTGGTTAAAATATTGAGCTTCTGGTAATATCAACATTTTCTTCTTTTACAAAAAAAAAAAAAAAAAAAAAGGCATTGTAGAAACGTTCCTGTTATGCCAGCATTAGGATACATTAGAGTAAGTACAGATCTTGTGGCTTTCTGGGCTTTAAGCTAAATCTAACTAATCATGACAAAAACCACACCGTAGTCAATACTCAATAAATGTGATTGGCTTGTTAATTGATCAGGAGAATACTGCCCCTTAATAACTTAATAGAAAAATCTAATAGTGATTGGGTTCTTACCCAAATATATCCAGCTTTCTCTGCTTTGGGGTGAAGAATTTCACCTCCCCTGGGTTTTTTGTAGCTGGAAAACATTGTGTGTCTACTTTGGACCAAGTAAACATCAGAACTTTTAACTGAGAAGAAAGAACTTCCAAAGCTCTTTCTCTTTCTGTATGTGACAGTAACCAGCAATATTTGAGATGGCTGCTGTTCCATAATTTTGAATAAAAGGCCAAGATAACCAGCCATGGACAAATGGCTGAACAAGAAATAAGCCTTTGTTGTGATAATTTTGGGATTGTTTTCTTGCCATGGATTAGGCTACTCTGACAGATACAGGCACTGACATGAAGAGAAAGATATTTGGGTTTTCACACCCTGAGAGCCATGCCACTAGTCAGGGCTTGATGGCACAAGAGAGAGCAGATGGGCCTCATTCACTTCATTCACTTTAACCTCAGGTGGTCTGGTGTGTGCCCCTAATTTCACTTCCTCAGATTCACTCTTGCTAAGACATGATCCAGACTTTAAATTCAGCCTGCAGTCAAGTCAGTCTTATATTGGTTCACACAGTTATTGGTTCTAACAGCAGGTTTGCTGTTTTGTTTGTTTTCTTAAGTTATCGACAAATAAAGTCAAGATTCAAAATGTGTTTGTAGTGAGTGTGCACGTGCATGTGCTGTTCACATGCATGTGTTGCACATATTTATGTATGTAATTTCTGCCTCCTCTTTTACAAATCAGGAAATGTGGTACCTCTGTGCCAGCATCCATTCATTGCAAAAATGTGCAGGCAAGTTTTCCCTGCCATGCTGTTGTTTCCCTAACGACGGTGCTGAGCACTGGCTGCCATTCATCACCAGACTTGAGCTGCTGTTTTTCTTGTAGATTGAAAATGACAGTGAAATATTTTTTATATTCATTTCTCTGCACAAAGTGGGAAAATAAAAGAGATATTAGGAAAGTAATATGCCTCAAGAAAAATGAGAGGGACTATATTTCCTTGTAGAGGTAAAGATGATTTTCTATGTCTGGACTACTTGACTCATTTTTGTTGCTTGTCTAGGCCCAGTACATATTAAAGGTATCAACCTTGCTCTATTGATTCCTAATATCTATTGGAGGTTATTCATGAGTATCTTCAAGTCACCCACTTGGTTTATATTACACTCAAAGTAGAATTAATTTTACTTCAAACTAAAATAAAATATAAATGTAAATATATACCATACAACATCTGTAACTGAGAAATATGATGAAATTAAATTACATTTTGGTGTTGCATCTCACAAATCCTTAGGCAGCATAAAGTAATGATTAAGAGTGGGAACAATTAAACCGTATAGACTGAGTTTGAATCCTGACTCTGCTTCTTGTTAACTTTGTGATTCAGGCAAGTTTCTTTGCCTCTCTGTGCTTTAGAACCCCAACTACAAATGAAGACAGTAATAGTGCTGACCTCAGAGGGTGTTATGAGGACTAACTGAATCATTAGTAGTAAAGTGCTTAAAATAACACTTAGCAAATACAAAGTATTACGTATGTGTTTATTAAATTCAAACCCTGTTTGTGTGGTTTGCAAATAATCATATTTTTTGCCTAAGATTCCTCTGGCAACTTTTAATATGCCAAACACAGTCATCTCTATTACTCAGCCTATCATCTGTAACTGCAGTTTTTTTTTAATCTGTATCCCTAGCAAGAAATGACTTTTGTGAATTTCTTAAGTTTTGTCTCCTCTGCACCTAAAGCAATGCCAAAAACTAAACAGGGAATTTAAAAGTATTTTTTGAACAAAAATTGCAAGTAGGTATGCCCATCAGACCGTTACATTTTCAATGAGGCGGGTAGCCATTAGATGCCACTTAGTTAGGTAGCATCTTACCCCAAAGATTGAAGAACTAGACAAAATGATTGTGACTCAATGTGTTGAGCACATGCAAAAAATGTCACTGAGTGTTCCAACAGTAAATTACATAGAAATTGGAGACTGTTTATTGATGAAATTGCTCTCATTTATATTGAACTACCATGAAAGTCTCAAATGATTTGAGGATCCAGAAAGTCTCAGTTATAATATTATTTTCATTAGGAATTTGCCATGAACATAAAACACAAACACACATGCATACACACATACCCCAAATAATTTAATTTGCTCGTTAGCTTTACCAACATATAAAATGGTGAAAACGTTAGCAACAATTATCCCAGGTAAGTAGTTTAAGGCTGCCTGTAAAGTATTTGCAGACAAAAAGTACCATATGAATTCTTAATAGTAATTAGTAAAGCCTAGCCACTTAAACAGGAAAAATCCATTCAGCTCAGCTTATTTTTGCCATTTTAAAGTCATAAAACTTCTTTATTTACAGTTTCTGTTGGCTAAACAAATGACTATGCACAAAACTCAAATAGTCAGGCAATTTATTGATGCAACAGTCATTTTGCCCAGTGGGAGATGCTTTTATAACCATGATCTACTATCATGTAAATATCATGTGCACAATTCTTAACCTGTGAATTATTCGGTCTTTTTCTGATGGTTGGCTGATGTGCAGATCTGAACTCTTGACCTCGGTGTTATCAGTACCACACTCTACCTACTTAACCTGTAAAGTATTTACTCGGAATTTTATAGTTTTCATTTGAATTAGATTCACTAGATACCTGGTTAGCAGGTGTCTTAGTCTGTTTTGTGTTGCTTTAACAGAACACCTGAGACTGAGTAATTTATAAAGAAAAGAAGCTTATTTGGCCCATGGTTCTGGAGGCCGGGAAGACTAAGGGTGTGATGGCAGCTTCTGGTGAGGGCTTTTCTGCTATCATAATATGTAGGAAGGTATCACAAGGAGAGAGAGAGGGTGCATGTCAGCTCAAGTCTCTCTTTCTCTTCTTGCTGAGCCACCATTCTCAACATGGGAACACACCTTGATGACTTATCTAATGAGAATGAGCTCCCAAAGACCCCACCTCCATCAACATATGAATTTGAGGATTAAGTTTTCAACACATGTAATTTAGGGCATGCATTTAAAGCATAGCAGCAAGTTAGGATAAAGATGTGGTATTTTATTTTTTTTAGAGCAGTGCTAATTGATGTGTGGACTCTGGACTATCAGTAGCATCAGCATCACCTGGACATATGTTAGAAATGCAAATCCCTGGGTCCCACTCTGTGCCTACTGAATCAATATCTGGGGACGGGGCCCAGGAATCTGTGTTTTAACCAGCTATCTGGATGATCCTTATACATGCTAATTTTGAAAAGCATTGATCTAGGTTAGCAGGATAACACATATCTTCATAGGACTGCCTCCAGTGATTGCACCATCTAGACCAGAGGTTGGCACACTTTTCTCTGAACAACAAAATAATGAATTTTAGGTTTTGTGAGCAATATGGTCTCTATCACAGTACTCTTCACCATTAAAGTACAAGAGTAACCACAAATAATATATTAGCAAACGAGCATGGCTGTGTTTCAGTAAACCTTTGTTTGTTGATTCTCGAACCCTATCAGACTTGTGCAATGCATAGCCTGCATAGCTCTTACGAACTGAAAGTTGGTACTACCCCCTCCCACCCAAATTCATATGTTGAAGTGCTAAGTGCTAACTCCCAAAATGATGATATTTGGAGATGGGGCCTTTGGGAGGTAATTGGGTGCAGACAAGATCATGAGGGTGTGGCGCTGGTAATGGAATTAGCACCTTTATGAGAAGAGGAAGAAAGAGAGATTTCTCTCTCTCTCCACTCACAAGGAAGGCCCACATGAGCACACGAGGAGAAGGTGGATGTCTACAAGCCAGGAAGAAGGCCCCATCAAGAACCAAATCTGTTGGAATGTTGATCTTGGACTTCCCAGTCTCCAGGACTATAAGGAAAAATATCTGTTGTTTAAGTCATCCACTCTATGGTATTTTGTTATAATAGCCTGAGCTGGCTAAGTCAACCACATGCAATGGCCCTGTTTCTGTGGTGAAAATATGCAGTTTCTAACAGATAGGTTCAGGAAACCCTTCCCCTTCCCACCCCCTTCCCAGGCATTGCTCATTTGGTCTGTGACATGATCTGTTAGCATGTCATTAAATGGCTGTTCATTCTACGTTGTGACTAACTGTGCAGAGTTAACTGTGAGAGTATACAAAATCAAGGACAACTGAGTGACTGTAATGTGGGTTGTACAAAAATAGTGCCCACAGAGACTTTGGTGGTCTCAGTGATTTTTATTCACTAAATGTAATGAACATGTTTTCTGTTCCCTGGAAAATGCTAACTTCCTGGATCATTTCTCTCCTTTTCTCAAAGTGTACAAGGAAGCATAAATAGATCCAATTTTAATAAAGACTTTGGTGGTCTCAGTGATTTTTATTCACTAAATGTAATGAACATGCTTTCTGTTCCCTGGAAAATGCTAACTTCCTCGATCATTTCTCTCCTTTTCTCAAAGTGTACAAGGAAGCATAAATAGATCCAATTTTAATAAAAATCAAGATTCTCCTACCACCTTTTTACTCTGAAAAGGTAGCTGCCATGGACTGGGTAGAGGGGCTTTTACACTGAAACAGTAACTCAGCTTTAGGTGATATTACTGTGATTTTAGAGGAGAAAAATGCCAGTGTTAATTTATCAAGGCTAAATTCTCGCAAATGTTTAAAAAATATATTCCAGCTTACAAGGATTTATTTTACTTCCTGGAAATGAGTTATTCACTGGAAAATGACCCTCTTCCATTCACCATCTATGTGAATGTTAACCTGGCAGGCAGAGGGTGTGGGCCATCCCACACCCCAGTCCTTGTTGTGGCCTTGCACAGAGCAGATGCTCCAAAACTTTTATCAAATGGAATTAACTTTCTAACTCAAAATGCCATAAGCCAACCTAGAATTTCATAAGATTAACTACAGGAACTCATTTAGAAGGTTTTTTTACAGAACATTTTTTCTCTATTGATTTAGTATTTTGTTATTCGAAGAAACGTAAGATATAGAAAATTAATTCTGACTTTAGATTTAGAAACCAATTAATTGAGTACTTTGAGATTTTATTTATTAATTTATTCTTTCTCACAGTACAGATTTATTTGAAAACAATAAATAATGAAAAGCCCTATTTTCAAAAACTGCATGAAATACTGGGAAAGACAACATATAGACAAATATTTATAATACAGCATAACAAGTATGTTCTGAGAATAAAGGAGAATATCTTTATATCTTAACAGAGATCACACAAAAGTTTCAGAACAGATATTCATTGAAAAGTACAAGTATATATCAGTGCCTGACATGTGTCAGGCATTATACTAAGCCCTGGAGATATTTCAGTGATTAAAAAAGGAAAAACAAAACACCAAAAAGAAATTCTTACCCTCATACAGGTTACATTCTAGCAGCTGGGGAAGCAAACAATCAACAAATATAATAAATAATTAATTATGCAGTATGTTACAAGGGACCTGCATTACTGAAAAAAAACACAAGACAAGGAGATTAGAAATACATTTCTGCCAGGGTTGAAATAAATCATATTATGATAAGGTGTCATGAGTCATGATGATGGGGGTAGAAAGTGTGAATGACTAGCTAGTGATTAGTATAATGTTTAATAAAATAATTGCCAGCTCTGTTTCTGCTCCAATAACTACTGTAGACTGGGTGATTTATAAATAATATTTATTTTTCACGGGTCTGGAGCCTGGGAAGTCCAAGGTCAAGGTGCTGACAAATTTGGTGTCTGGTAAGGGCTTGCTCTATGCTTCCAAAATGGCATCGTGTTTCTCTGTCCTCAGGATGGGATAAACACTGTGTTCACAAAGTGGAAGAGAGAGAAGGGCTAGGCAGGTCTTTGAAGTCTCTGTTATAAAAGCATTAATCCCATTCACTGTGGTGAAGTCTGTATTACTTAATCATTTCCCAAAATGCCCTGCCTCTTAATCCCACCACAATGGGGACTAAGTTTCAATATGAATTTTGGAGGGACACAAACATTCAAACTATTGCACTAGTGTAACCTTATATGAAATTGTTTGTGCTATTGCTCATAGGACCTCCAGAAAAGCATATATTGAATTTGAGATTTATTCTGGATATAGGATGCTATGTGCAGCTAGAATTAGTACAAATAGTAAGAATAATAGCCCTAATTTTAAATATACCAGTTGGTATGGTGCTGGGATTTTAAATAGCACAGGTGCAATAATGACTAATAGTTCTGGCATAGTTGGTGGTCAAAAAGCATCTGCAAGTAGTATTACAGTCCGTGTGGACCTACACTATCTGGTCTTTTCATAGTTATGTATAGTCTAAAACAAGGGTCAGCAAATGTTTTCTCTAAAAGGTAAACACAGCAAACACAGTAAACAGTTTAGGCTTTGCTGGCCATACAGTCTCTGTCACCACTGCTCAACTTGGTCATTCTATTGCAGAGGTAGCCATAGATAATATGTAAACAAATAGGTATGGTTGCATTCCAATAAAACTTTATAAGAATACCAAAATTTTAATTTTGTACATTTTTTAATCATCATAAAGCATTTTAATTTTTTAATACATCTTAAATGTAAAAAAAACCAAAACCAGTTCTTAGCTCACAGGCTACACATAAACAGGTAGCTGGCCAGATTTGACCTTCAGATAGTTTGCTGACCTGAGGCCTAGAACTTCTCATTTAATCAGTGGTAGAAAAGTTATGGCAAACCAAAACCAGTTCTTAGCTCACAGGCTACACATAAACAGGTAGCTGGCCAGATTTGACCTTCAGATCATAGTTTGCTGACCTGAGGCCTAGAACTTCTCATTTAATCAGTGGTAGAAAAGTTATGGCAAATATGAATGGGATAATACGTAGCAGAAGGTTCAGTAAAAATATGCTTGCTGTAATGCTGTCTTGGAGTTGAAGCTCTGGGGATGACGTTTTAACATTTGCAATTACCTGGCTCTCTCTCCTTAATGAGCCCTACTTTTGCACAGGGCTTTACCTTTATTTACTAAATTAAGATAATTCTTTCTATTCAACTTATGGTACTTTTGTAAAATGGGCCTTATTTCTTTTGTTCTTTTGTACTTTAAGAAACAGTATGGATTGAAACCACATGTTCCGGTCTGATCTCAGCTCTTGTATGACTTTATTTGTAACAACAACAAACCTTTAACAGCCATTATACAATTAGGATGTCCTGATCCAGCACTGAGGCCATAAACTCTAGTTTCAATATGAGCTACAGAATAGGATTGTGCTGCTGTCCTTGGGATAGCTTGTTTCATGGATCAAAGTTTGGAGCCAGTTAATGACATTATGTACTTTGCGTAACTCAATGTTTGGTCATTTAGAGGTTTTCCAAAGCTCTGCCACCCTAAACAAAATTGCTAGTTTAGGTAATGATTTTTTTTGTTCCCTTAGGGTAATTAATTGTCATATCAAACCAATAGATTAAACTTCACCTCTTGTGTATTTATTACTTTCTTTTCACAGGAAGGTCAATTTCACTGATTAGAAATAACAGGCAGTAAAAATCTGGTATGGCCGTTCATTTAATTTCTTATTTAGAGAATAAATGATTATGCTACCCATGCTACAAACANTTTGTTCCCTTAGGGTAATTAATTGTCATATCAAACCAATAGATTAAACTTCACCTCTTGTATATTTATTACTTTCTTTTCACAGGAAGGTCAATTTCACTGATTAGAAATAACAGGCAGTAAAAATCTGGTGTGGCCGTTCATTTAATTTCTTATTTAGAGAATAAATGATTATGCTACCCATGCTACAAACATGGAGGAAGCAGTTTGTGGTTCTAAATTGTGATTATAGATTGAGTTTTGGCAGTGACACGTAAGCAATGTTTTGTAGGAAACGAGTTAGCCTTGGCAATATCTGGGGCAGTGCATTCTGGGCAACAGAAGTGGGTTTGGCTTATGCAAGAGCAGCAAAGAAGCCAGGATGTCTGGAGTGGACTGAGCTACAGTGTGAGAGGAGGGGATCCATCCGGGGGACTTCATAGATAATGTCTGAGATACATTTGGAAGTGAGAGTTTGTCAGTTGGAAAACAAGGAAAGCATATAGTACTAATAATCAGAGTGATTATTTACACTTAACTCTTGAGTCAGAAGCTTTCATACAGCATTTCTCTTCAATCTTTATAACAGCCTGGCCGGGTAGATATTTTTATGCCTCTGTTACAGCAGAGGAGATTAAAGCTCAGAAAATAAGTGTTTGGGCTTCCATGATCATGTAACTAATCAAAGACAGAACTAAAATTAGAATTCAATCATATGTTCCTCCTCCATACATTATATTGTGTCTTTAAAATAGAAGAAAGTTTAAAAATTGAAATCTTATGCTCTGTCTGCAATTTATGATCACTGCCAGATGAGAAGAAAATTCAGTAAAGCCTATATACTTAAAAAAAAATAATAATAAAATAAAACATAAATTTAAATTAGAAGTGACCTCAGGATTATCAGAGATGAGTA
>NW_007737583.1:18244-20256 GCF_000696425.1 Galeopterus variegatus | reverse complement strand
AAAATTAGAATTCAATCATATGTTCCTCCTCCATACATTATATTGTGTCTTTAAAATAGAAAAAAGTTTAAAAATTGAAATCTTATGCTCTGTCTGCAATTTATGATCACTGCCAGATGAGAAGAAAATTCAGTAAAGCCTATGTACTTAAAAAAAAAAAATAATAAAATAAAACATAAATTTAAATTAGAAGTGACCTCAGGATTATCAGAGATGAGTATAGAAAACCTGGAGTAATTAGATTTTTCAAATCTTAAAGTATATGTACAAAAAAAATGATACAGAGATACATGATGTGTTTACAATAATCCATTTTGTTCATTTGTTCAAATGAGAATAGCATATGTAGGCTTTTTATAAAGTAAATTATGATAAAAATTTTGTAATATCATTAAGGAAAATACATATATCAAATTAAAGTTTTCATTTGAAGGCATATTTTCTGGAACATCTTTAATCTTTTTCATGTATGTTATTGGAAAGTAAAATATTTTTGTCCCCTACTCTCTCATTATATAATTTAAACTTTGCTTTATTGGTTAGCAGACATGTTATTTGTTGATGATAATTTATTACTAAACTTTCTAGAGATGTAGAGCTGAGGTCTAGAAAAGGATTTACTGAAGTTGCCTGAAGCAAGAATTTACTCTGATGTCAATACAGTGCCAAACTCACCATGCCAATAAGACATTGAAAAATATTATTATAGTGAGTTAGTTTATTGGAAAGTTAACTTAAAAAAAAAGAACTCTATGTGATAACTGCTTTCAATCTTAGTGTTTAGCATTTCAATGTACCTAAAAATGCATTTTTATTCATGTGCCATTGCACTGAAATAATTTCACCATCATTGTCAATGGTTTTTACATGCCTCATGGAAGTATTACATACTATTTGAAGACAATAAAATGTGTTAACCTGAATCTGAGTAGTTATTCTGATATTGTAGAAATTCTAACATTTTCAAAGTCATTTACTACATAGATAGCTAAAATTAGACAAGTGTTGCCTTTCAAAAGTTTTAAGATATTGTCTTAGTCTGTTTGTGCTGCTATAAGAAAAATACCTGAGACTGGGTAATTTATAAAAAACCAGAATTCATTTTTCACAGTTTTGGAGGTTGGGAAGTCCAATATACAAGTCATCAGCACCTGATAAAGGCCTTTTGCTGCATCCTCACATGGCAGAAGGCGGACTGACAAGCAAATACAATACTGCATGAGGTCCTTTTTATAAGGTCCTTAATCCCATTCACAAGGAAGAAGCCTTCATGGCCTCATCACGTCTTAAATTCCCCATTTATTTTTACTATCACGTTATCAACACCTCAATTTTGGAGGGGACACATTCAAACCATAGCAGATATTTACCAAAAAATTAAAAGCTTCACCCTCATCCATAATCTACCTTTATTCCATTATATTGATCTATTTTTTTCCATAAGAGATAACTTCCTAATATTTTATCTTAACAACTTTACTAGTAATTAACATACAGTAAACTACCCATGTCTACATGTATAATTTGACAAATTTTGATGCATGTATAAATTTTTTAAAGCATTACCACGATCAAGGTAATGAAACTATCAATCACTCCCAAAAGTTTTTTCAAGTATTTTATATAAGCCCTCATTCCAGCCTCTTCTTGTAGCATCCCCCTATATTTCTTGTCTAAGGGAACTAATGCATACTTTACCACTGTAAATTAGTTGGAATTCTCTAGAACTTTGTATTTGTGGACTCATACTACATATACTATTTATTTTCCCTTCAGGTTTTATTCAATCAATATAAGCACTGTGAGGCTGAACTATGTTAATGCAAACTACAATAGAAAGTTCCACTTCTACTGCTGAGTAGCATTCTATTGAAAGTATGTATCACAACTGGTTTATCCATTTTCACCTGTTTCTGGGCATTTTGATATATTTCTTTTACTTTTAGCTATTATAAGCAAAGCTGCTATAAATTTTATATACAAGTCTTTGTGTGGACATATTTTTATGTGTC
>NW_007737583.1:9548-17285 GCF_000696425.1 Galeopterus variegatus | reverse complement strand
CTCTTCCCCTGTCTCCTTCCAAAGGGGACTGGAGGGAAAGAGTAATCCAGGCCCGTTCGCTTGCTCACCAGAAGGAACGAGGCTAGTGCTGTATGGGTCAGCCACCAGCAGTGGACCTGACATCATAACTGGTACTCTGTTCTCAGATCTCTTCTTACCACATGACTTTTCTTGGTTTCCACCTAAGTTCCCCCTGTCTGTGCCACAGCCTGGAAATTAACAAGAAAGAAAGTTGGGAAAATCATAGGACTCTGATCTTTTTTTTCTTATCTCTAAGGGATCTCTGTCCTTTTGTTACCTTATGTCCAGTTTGATCATTTTTAATGTTGTTTTATGTATCTCTGGGATCAAAAGAATGGATATCAATGTGTAGAAGAATGAAACTAGATCCATATCTCTCTCCATATACCAAAATCAACTCAAAATGTATTAAAGACTTAAGTATAGGACCTGAAACTATAAAACTTCTGGAATGAAGCATAGGGGAAACACTTCAGGACATAGGACCGGGCAAAGTCTTTATGAATAAGACCCCAAAAGCATAAACAATAAAAGAAAAAAATAAACAAATGGTATTCTATCAAGCTAAAAAGCTTCTGCACAGTAAACAATCAACAGTGTAAAAAGACAATCGACAGAATGGGAGAAAATATTTGCAAACTATACATCTGACAAAGGATTAATATCCATAATATACAAGGAACTCAAACAACTTCTCTGAAAAAAGCAAATAATCCAATCAAAAAATGGGCAAAGTTGCTGAATAGACATTTTTCAAAGATATACAAATGGCCAACAGATATATGAAAAAATGCTCAACATCACTGATCATCAGGCAAGTGCAAACTGACAGCACTTTGAGATATCATCTCACCCTAGTTAGACTAGCTATTACCAAAAAGACTGAGAATAACAAACGTTGTCAAGGATGTGGAGAAAAGGGAACTTTTCCACATTGTTGGTAGGACTATAAATTAGTACACCCTTCATAGAAAACAGTATGGAGGTTTCTCAAACAACTACAGATAGAACTACCATACGATCCAGTAATCCCACTCAAAGGAATGGAAATCATCATGTTGAAGGGATACCTGCACTCCCATATTTATCGACACCCTGTTTACAATATCCAAGATATGGAATCAACCTAAAAGTCCATCAACAGATGACTGGATATGGAAAATGTGGTATATGCACACAACAGAATGCTATTCATCCATAATAAAGAATGAAATTCTGCCATTTGCAACTACATGCATGAGCTTGGAGAAATTATGTTAAGTGAAAAGCCAGGCACAGAAAGAGAAACACCATATGTTCTCACTCATAAGTCAGAGCTAAGAAGGGAAGGAAGGAAGGAATAAGGAAAGAAAGAAAGAATGAATGAATGAACTCAATGAAACACTGAACCTTTAGAAGGAGAAAACGGATCTATAGTTACTAGAGGTGGGAAAGGGGAGTGGGGGAGGGATTAGGGAGTTAGTGGGTAAAGGACAGACTGAGTAATTATGATTTACAATGATGAATATGTCAATAATATTGATTTGATCATCACATACTGTTCACAATAATAATAGGCAACTCTGTACCCCATAAATATGTATGAATAAAAGTAAATAAATTAAAAGTAAATTAAAAAAATAAAAATAAGAAAGTGTTTGGTAGGAGCTTAAAAATATTGTTAAGAACATCAAATGAATGAATAAATTATATATACAAATTCACCAGCATGAGGTCAGGTTATTCTTTTTTGTGTGGTACATTTAATTTTCTTATTCATGAATGTGGAGGAAGATTTTTTTCAACAGCAATGATTGGAAATTAAAAGTACTGTTACATGCCATCACTCAGCATCAGGGAAATGCAAATCAAAACTACATTGAGATATCATCTCACCCTTGTTAGACTGGCTACTATCAAAAAGACAGAGAATAACAAATGCTGGTGAAGATGTGGAGAAAGGGGAACCTTCCTACAACTGTCAGTGGGACTGTGGATTAGTGCAGCCATTACGGACAACGATATGGAGTTTCCTCAAACAAGTACAGGTAGAACTGTCATGTGATCCAGCAATTCCACTGCTGAGTACATACCCAAAGGAACAGTAATCATCATGTTGAAGGGATACCTGCAGCACCATGTTTGTCACTGCTCTATTTACAATAACCAAGAATTGGACCAGCCTAACTGTCCATCACTGGATGACTGGATAAGGAAAATGTGGCATATTTAAGCAACGGAATACTACTCTGTCATAAATAAGAATGAAATACTGGCACTTGTAGCAACATAGATGAACTTAGAGAAAATGATGTTATGTGAAGTAAGCCAGGCACAGAAAGAGAAATACTGCATGTCCTCACTTGTAAGTGGTAGCTAAAAAGTAAACAAATAAATTTTTTAAAAGGAAAGATACAACTATCACAATCACACATTGAACTTTCAAAATGAGGGAACAGTACTGAGGTTACCAGAGGTGGGAAAGGAGAAAGGGGAAAGGGGCGGGGGCTAAGGGAGGAATTGGTAAAGACATGAAAAATGATTACATTGTGTGATGTTGAATATGCTAATTATCCTGATTTGAGTATCACATACTGCACACAGGTGTTGATATTCAACTCTGTACCCCACAGATAAGTACAATCAACAATGTTACAATAAAAATTAATTAAGTAAATAAATTAAATAAATTTTAAAAAGAAAGCACTGTTACATGTCTTTTGAAAATGTCATTTTTCCTTGGGACTGCTTTTTGACTCCCTTATGTCTGAAATGGCATTAATTTTTCTTCCATGCATTTATGAGTTCTAAGACGGTGTCATCATCCATGATATCATCAGAAAAGTAATCTAGTATATATTTGCTAGAGGATTCATGTTTGATTTAAGTTTTGTTGATTCAATAAATTGATATATACTCAGGAAATTATTTTTAAAAGAAATTTTGTTTACCAGGGATGTATTGTAAAAAAGAAAAAGTACAATTTCTTGTTGTTAGAGAAATTAGAATTTAAATTCCAGCTCCATAATCTGGTTAAAGATTTTAGGGAAGTTTTCTAATCTTTCTTTAACTTACTGTCTTATCTGTGAATTTCAGCTAATCTCTTCTCAAGCTTTTAAAAATTGGGTTAGAGAGCCAGACACATGGCCGGTGCTCAGTGAGTGGTACCTATTTTATATATTGACTATCCTGAACAAAGGATTTATGACATCAACTCTTCTCTTTCTTAACTTTTATTAGCTGTGAATTTTAATGCTATTGACTGGGTTTTTATTTTAACTTATTGATTTTTTGTTTGGGTTGAGTTCTTTGTAAATTATCAGTAAATATAGAAACAAAAAAAAGGTGGAATAATTCCTATTTGTAGTCCACTAATTTAAATATCTCTTGTGTATAAACAATAAACTAGACATTATTGTTCTTTTCTCTTTTACCATGAAGAATTTTACTGCATTCTTTTTGGAGTTAGAGGTGGAATAATTCCTATTTGTAGTCCACTAATTTAAATATCTCTTGTGTATAAACAATAAACGAGACATTATTGTTCTTTTCTCTTTTACCATGAAGAATTTTACTGCATTCTTTTTGGAGTTAGAAAAAAAAAAAATGTTTATACTAACATCACAGTATAATAGATCAAAAGTTTCTCATTATATTGTCATTATACTGTTGATGCTTACCCTTAGAAGAATGATGAATATTAATAAATTCTTTTTTGTGATTCCATAATGACTACATCTGAAAAGAAATAAAGTTGAATTCTAAGCATATTTAGGTTGTAATTACTGCTATTACTATATGCTTACATACTCGTGTAAAATTAGAAGTCTGAATATTCATTGAATGTCACAGAATGACCTGCTAAAATAGTCAACCTAGAAAAACCACCTTTTAAATTTTTGACTTTATGTGTTTTAAATGCCATGTTAATTGAGCTTTCTGCATTTTTCAAAATTTAAATGGGTTTTATATGTATCATAACATCAATAGCAATTTAATGAGAGACAGATTTACTTTAAAGAGAATCACTACTGTGTGGTCGAGCTTGCATTATCTGAATAATTATCATAATTAAAAATCTTTGGCATAAAAGTCTAAATTTTCTTTGTACTTCCATGGCTATGAACCTGAGTCAATCAACGAATGTTCAATGGGCTCACTGTTGCAGTGAATCAATTAATATTTGACTAAAGTAATCAAACTGTTTGTCACTATGTTAATTAGAAAAGGCATATCTTCCAAATAAGAACCTTTATTATAAAGAAAATACAGTCATTAATTTAATCAAATCCTGTTCAGTTAAGTAAGAACAGATCAGAGAAATAAATATATTAACTCCAGGATGCAGTAGTGTAAACAGAAAAAATTAGAAAAAAGTTTACATGTATTTAAACTGAGCATAGTGGCAATCCCATATCAGTAACCTGAAAGAATTTTCTGTCAGATATAATTCAGATAGAAGCACATTAATGGACAGTCCCAATGGCTCACACTACCATTTCTTAGAAAGTTGTATAGCATTCTGTGGATAAGTATGAAAAAAAATCAACAAACGCTACTAACAACCAATAATTAGGGTGAGAGGTTAAGTTGAGGGTATACTCTCCTACAAAGACTTTTCTTAGACTTAGGACAATTTACTTATGTTCTTTCTTTTGTATGTTCAAATCTTTTGCCTATTTTCTTATTGGTTTGTTTGCATTTTCTTTTTACATTTTTAAGAGTTTACTATAATTATCATATATGTTATAATTTCAGTTTATCATTTATCTTTTCAATTTTGATATGTATGTGGTATATAGACTTTTTAAAATCTTGTAATTTAATATTTAACTCATTAATGTTCAAAGTTTATTACATCATAAATTGCCATTCTAACTATCACTTTACTTCATCTGATAAATTTAACATTTTTAATCTGTTGTAACTACTTTCTAATTTGCAATTAGGTTTTCTTTTAACTATACTTTTTTTAGAATCATGTTTTAAACTTTGAGACAGACTTCTAATATTTGTTTTCATCATTGATTCTATTGTAATTGTGATTTTGTCGGTTACTATGATCTGACTGATATCAGTTCTTTGATATTTGGAGAGACTTTATGACCCAATATGTGGTTAATTTTTGTGTATATTTCCTGTGAACTTGAATTTTTTCTCTCATTTCAATGAAGATTATTTTGATTTCCTCATTTATTACTTTAAAATGTCAAAGTGAACTCCAATATGCAAATATCTTGGAAACCTTATTCTTATTTTTACAATAAGAAAAAGCTGAACAAACTGAAAATTATGTTTTGAATGTATCAAAAACTGAGCCTGCAGGGCAAACTGTAACCCAAAATCTGTAGAGACAGGTAAATAGAAAGAATCACAGCTGAGATCTGCTGTTCTAGAGCAAAACCTGCTGGAGCCATAAACTGGTAGATAAAAAGGTAATATTGATGAATGGCTGAGGCTTAGTGTGGACTAATGTGAGAATAAGAAACTCCTGGTGATGCATTTAGGGGGACCCCATACTTTTGTACATTTTGCCTCATGGAACCACACCAGTTCTTATCTTGAAAAGCCAAGAAAGGTTCTGAGGGCTTTAAAGAAGAGGAGAGTCTGCCTGTCTCTCTCTCTGCTCTCTCTGCTTCGACCATCTTGCAATGTGAGGCCCCCAGGTACTATTGCCATCACCAGATGGACTTTGGACTTCACAGCCTCAGAAACTATGTTATATATGCTGGAATTCAAAGCCACCTCTTTGATGAGTTCCCCTCCTGCTAGCTGCCAGTGAGTTGAAACTCTATCGTGGCCTTTACTCTTCAGAAGATCCCCAAGAGGAAGAAATGTGATACCCTGCTTCACCACCAAAAAAGACTCACCAGATGTGTTCCCTAGACTTTGGACTTGCCAGACTCTGAAACTCCTGGCCCAGTGTGCACAGAGTGGGTAGACATGCGGCAGGGGAGGCAGAGGCTCTGTAGAAACCACACACCCTGTGGGGCCACCACTGCATGATCCAGCAGATAGGCTTCACCACAGGCATCTGGCTCCATTCCCAGCCCGGCCTAGTGTGCATGGAGCAGAGTGACATCCGGCAGGGGAGGCAGGAACTCCGTGGGGACTACACCACCGCCAAATGATCCAGCAGCCTGGCCCAGTGCGCACAGAGCAGGGAGATGTCCAGCGGGGGAAGCAGAAGCTCCGCAGAGACCATACACCCTGTGGGGGGGGCTGCCGCTGTGTGATCCAGCAGCAGGTACACTTCATCGCTGCCACCTGGCTCCATCCCAAGCCCGGCCCAGCATGCACAGAGCAGGAAGACATCCAGCAGGGGAAGGGGGAGCTCCGCAGAGACCACACACTCTGTGGTGCCTCCACGCATCCCAGCAGCCCGGCCCAGTGAGCGTTGAACAGGGAGATTCCAGCATGGGAGGTGGAAGCTCAGCAGAGATCATACACCCCGTGGAACCACCCCATGAACCAGCAGCCCAGCCAAGTCCAAACTGACCAGAGAGGTGGCTCCCCAGAGAGGCCCAAAACCAGAGACAACCACACACACAAGGCACTAGTGGCCAACTGAGCAGTCACTGAGGTAGCCATACCAAATTTTCAACCCCAGCAAAATCTTAGTCAGACAATAGTGTCAAACCTGTGGACTGTGAAACCCCCTGACACAATGAATAAACATCAAAGAAAAGACACCAGAAATACAAAAAATCAAGAAAGTACACCACCAAAGGGTAATAATTCTGAAGCTCTAGATCCTATAGAACAAGAAGCCCTGCAAATGACTGACAGGACTTTCAAGTGATAATTCTAAGGAAACTGAATTAGATACAAGAAAACTCAGCTAGACATCAGGATGAAATGAGGAAAAGTATACAGGACCTGAATGAAGAAATGGACAAGGAAATCAATGCCCTGAAAAAGAAGGTAGCAGAGCTTGCCAAACTGAAGAATTTATTCAGCAAAATAAAAAACACAATGGAGACCTGACCTTGAAGATGGGCTGTTTGAAATAACACAGACAGTAAAAAGGAAAAAGAAAAAAAGAATTAAAAAATTGAAGAAAATCTAAGACAGATATCAGAAAACCTTAAGTGTTCAATTATCTGAGTCATGGGTATTCCAGAAGGGGAGAAAAAAGGAGATTGCATTGAAAACATATTCAACAAAATAGTGGAAGAAAACTTCCCGGGTATAGGAAAAATCACAGATCTTCAGATCCAGGAAGCTCAAAGATCTCCAAACGTACTCAACCCAAAAAGGTCTTCTCCAAGACATATTATAGTCAAATTGGAAAAACTGAAAGACAAAGAGAGAATGTTAAAAGCTGCAAGAGAGAAGTGTCAAATCACCTATAAGGGAGCCCCAATCAGTCTAACATCAGACTTTTCATCATAAACCCTAAAAGCCAGAAAGGAATGAGATGATATATTCAAAATACTAAAAGCCAGAGATTGCCAGCCAAGAATACTCTACCCTGCAAGGCTATCCTTCCGAAATGAAGGGCAAATAGTATATTTGTCGGACAAACAAAAACTGCAGGAGTTCACCACCACACGACCACCCTTACAAGAAATTCTCAAGGGAGTACTGGGTTTGGTTCCTGAAAAATAACCACCACTCCAACAAAAATCTAAACCCACTAGTATAATAAAAATGGCATACATGAAGAGAATACAAACAAACAAAAAGGCTATCTACATCCTAAGGAACCAACAAACACAGAAAACAAACAGCAAA
>NW_007737583.1:0-8548 GCF_000696425.1 Galeopterus variegatus | reverse complement strand
GGTATACCTGTTCCCTAATGTTCATCGCAGCACTCTTTACAATAGCCAAGAGTTGGAACCAGCCCAAATGTCCATCATCGGATGAGTGGATATGGAAAATGTGGTATATCAACACAATGGAATACTACTCAGCTATAAAAATGAATGAAATACTGCCATTTACAATGATGGACCTAGAGAGAATTATATTAAGTGGAACAAGTCAGGCACAGAAAGAGAAATATCACATGTTCTCACTTATTGGTGGGAGCTAAAAATAAATAAGTAAATTAACACACACACAAAAAAACTGGGGGGTGGAGGGGAAGGAGACCTAACAATTACAATTCCTTGAAGTTGACATGACAAGCAAACAGAAAGGACATTGTTGGTTGGGAAAGGGGAGAAGGAGGAGGGAGGGAGGTTTCGGTAACTGACCACAATAATCAACCACATTGTATATTGACAAAATAAAATTTAAAAAAAAAAAAGGAAAGCCAAGAAAGATCCCCCTTATAAGTCTGGTGGGTGGAAGAGAAAAAGTAACCATTATGAAATATGCCTAGAACATTCTCTGTAACAAGGCCCTGATCTCAGGGGGAAAAGACTTTATCATAGCCTTATCTCACTTGAAGGAAGGAAATTTATACAACTATAGACCCCTCTAGATTTCCTGACTCACCTAAGGTGTGAACAAAAAACCTAATGCAAACTTGTGAAGGTCTCAATACAGGGACATAGGCTCACTAAGAGCCTGAGATTTAATAATGATATTCACCTTGTTTCCTTCCCCCACATTTTACAACCAGATTAACAGGTCTCCAATATAATAACAGGGGATTACTCTTGAAAGAGCTGCATGACTCAGACTTCCTCTTAAAATAAGCACTTAGGAAAGATCGTAGACAGGATGGGGTACAAAAACAGAAAACACTAGAGCAATTCTAAGTTTCTGACACCTAGAACTAAAGCAGACATTAAACACACTGACTTTTCTCCAAATCATTATACATTTTCACATTATAGGACTGTTACCAGACAATGGGGGTCCATGCCTTAAAGAACACAAACAAAATCATGGTAGGAGGAAAAGGATTTATTACTTGCAAGTAAGGAGAACACTGGGGATAGCTCCCAAAGCAGAGTCTCCCTGAACAAGGGAAAGGGTTGTCTTATATAGCCAAAGTTCCCATGTAACTTTCTGCCAAAGTTCTCATTGAGGGACTCTCATGAAAATGAAGGATACAAGCTTGTTCAATTGGACTGGTTGACTATGGGACATAGTTCACTGGTCAGTTCTGAAAACCAAATTTGCATTTGGGCCTGGGATGGAATGTGACCTTTGGACAACAGTGGGACTTCAAGAAGTTGTCACTCAGGCTAAACCTTTAGCCCTCGGCTAGTATGTATTATCGTACACAGGTGGCAAATTGAGACTTCCTGTCATGGCTGGCACATGACATTAAACAGGGGGAGGTAAGTGTGGAGATCCCAGCTCTTCCTTGGGTAGAGATTCACCAAATTTCATCTCTGGGGCCCATATTTCAGTTTCAGCCAATATTTTGAGAGCACTCTAGCAGTTCACAGTTCATGACTTTCTGCTGCCTCCTGCAAGAATAGAAACTCAGAATAAAGGGTTGTACTGATTCACTTCCTATTTTGGACCTTTTCGTAGTGGTGAGCACCTAGGAGATCCTGGACCCTTAGTTACAGGACTGTTTACTTCAATTTCCAATACCTAATATAACAGGTAAGGCTTTTAATTAAAAAACTATAAACCTTTTCGTAGTGGTGAGCACCTAGGAGATCCTGGACCCTTAGTTACAGGACTGTTTACTTCCATTTCCAATACCTAATATAACAGGTACGGCTTTTAATTAAAAAACTATAAGACATGCAAAAAGGGAAGAAAAAATACAGTCTGAAGAGACAAAGCAAGCATCAAAACTAAACACACTTATGACAGGAGAATTTTAAAGGGAAGTTCAAAGACCCAGGTGAGATATAAACAAAAATACTAATGGAATTTAAATCCTCTGGCTTCTACAGCTATTGCAAACATTTAAACATAAATTGTCATACTAAATCCTTTTTTCCCTCAGTTCCTATTACTTGATATATCATGTCTGGATTTGAACAAAAAATTATGAGATATGCTAAAAAGGAGAAAAAATAATCTGAACAGACAGCATCAGAATCAAATTCTGATATGACACAGATTTCGATCAGACATGGAATTTAAAGTCACTAGGGGCCGGCCTGGTGGCAAATTGCTACAGTGCGCCACTTGGGAAGCGCAGTGGCGCTCCCGCCAAGGGTTTGGATCCCACATACAGACCGGTTCCCGCTCACTGNCAGAAAGAGAAATATCACATGTTCTCACTTATTGGTGGGAGCTAAAAATAAATAAGTAAATTAACACACACACAAAAAAACTGGGGGGTGGAGGGGAAGGAGACCTAACAATTACAATTCCTTGAAGTTGACATGACAAGCAAACAGAAAGGACATTGTTGGTTGGGAAAGGGGAGAAGGAGGAGGGAGGGAGGTTTCGGTAACTGACCACAATAATCAACCACATTGTATATTGACAAAATAAAATTTAAAAAAAAAAAAGGAAAGCCAAGAAAGATCCCCCTTATAAGTCTGGTGGGTGGAAGAGAAAAAGTAACCATTATGAAATATGCCTAGAACATTCTCTGTAACAAGGCCCTGATCTCAGGGGGAAAAGACTTTATCATAGCCTTATCTCACTTGAAGGAAGGAAATTTATACAACTATAGACCCCTCTAGATTTCCTGACTCACCTAAGGTGTGAACAAAAAACCTAATGCAAACTTGTGAAGGTCTCAATACAGGGACATAGGCTCACTAAGAGCCTGAGATTTAATAATGATATTTACCTTGTTTCCTTCCCCCACATTTTACAACCAGATTAACAGGTCTCCAATATAATAACAGGGGATTACTCTTGAAAGAGCTGCATGACTCAGACTTCCTCTTAAAATAAGCACTTAGGAAAGATCGTAGACAGGATGGGGTACAAAAACAGAAAACACTAGAGCAATTCTAAGTTTCTGACACCTAGAACTAAAGCAGACATTAAACACACTGACTTTTCTCCAAATCATTATACATTTTCACATTATAGGACTGTTACCAGACAATGGGGGTCCATGCCTTAAAGAACACAAACAAAATCATGGTAGGAGGAAAAGGATTTATTACTTGCAAGTAAGGAGAACACTGGGGATAGCTCCCAAAGCAGAGTCTCCCTGAACAAGGGAAAGGGTTGTCTTATATAGCCAAAGTTCCCATGTAACTTTCTGCCAAAGTTCTCATTGAGGGACTCTCATGAAAATGAAGGATACAAGCTTGTTCAATTGGACTGGTTGACTATGGGACATAGTTCACTGGTCAGTTCTGAAAACCAAATTTGCATTTGGGCCTGGGATGGAATGTGACCTTTGGACAACAGTGGGACTTCAAGAAGTTGTCACTCAGGCTAAACCTTTAGCCCTCGGCTAGTATGTATTATCGTACACAGGTGGCAAATTGAGACTTCCTGTCATGGCTGGCACATGACATTAAACAGGGGGAGGTAAGTGTGGAGATCCCAGCTCTTCCTTGGGTAGAGATTCACCAAATTTCATCTCTGGGGCCCATATTTCAGTTTCAGCCAATATTTTGAGAGCACTCTAGCAGTTCACAGTTCATGACTTTCTGCTGCCTCCTGCAAGAATAGAAACTCAGAATAAAGGGTTGTACTGATTCACTTCCTATTTTGGACCTTTTCGTAGTGGTGAGCACCTAGGAGATCCTGGACCCTTAGTTACAGGACTGTTTACTTCCATTTCCAATACCTAATATAACAGGTAAGGCTTTTAATTAAAAAACTATAAAACATGCAAAAAGGGAAGAAAAAATACAGTCTGAAGAGACAAAGCAAGCATCAAAACTAAACACACTTATGACAGGAGAATTTTAAAGGGAAGTTCAAAGACCCAGGTGAGATATAAACAAAAATACTAATGGAATTTAAATCCTCTGGCTTCTACAGCTATTGCAAACATTTAAACATAAATTGTCATACTAAATCCTTTTTTCCCTCAGTTCCTATTACTTGATATATCATGTCTGGATTTGAACAAAAAATTATGAGATATGCTAAAAAGGAGAAAAAATAATCTGAACAGACAGCATCAGAATCAAATTCTGATATGACACAGATTTCGATCAGACATGGAATTTAAAGTCACTAGGGGCCGGCCTGGTGGCAAATTGCTACAGTGCGCCACTTGGGAAGCGCAGTGGCGCTCCCGCCAAGGGTTTGGATCCCACATACAGACCGGTTCCCGCTCACTGGCTGAGCGAGGTGCGGCCACACCGAGGGTTGCGATCCCGTTGCCAGTCCCGGTCCGGTACAGGCGCGACACTGAGGGTTGTGATCCGTTGCCGGACACGAAAAAAAAAAAAAAGACAATAAATAAATAAAAAAATAAAGTCACTATTATTAATATGTTAAAGTGCTAGAGGACAAAAATAAACAAAATACAAGAGCTGATGTAGCAAAGAGATAAAAACAGTAATCAAAAATCAGAAGAAAATGTTAAATATCAAAAACACTACAGTAGAACTGAAGGATGCCAATGATGGGCTCATAAATAGACTAGAGATTGTCTAGAAGAGTCAGTGAGTTAGAATATAGGTCAAAAAATCAATTATCAAACTGAAATGCAAAAGAAAAATGAATTTTAAAGAAACCCCCAAATAAAAAAAAACAGGATAGAATAATAAAGAATTATGAGACAATTTCAAAAAGTACAACATATGGATGATTGGGATAGCAAAAGGAGATGGAGAGAAGAAATATTTGAAGTTATAATGCCAGGGTTTTTCAAAATTACTGATGACACCAAACCACAGGTCCAGTAAGCTCAGAGAACATCGGGCAGGATGAATACCAAAAATCTGTACCTAGGCATATCATATACAAATTGCAGAAAACCAAGGCAAAGAGAAAATCTTAACAGAAGCATGCATGTGTGTGTGTGTGTGTGTGTGTGAGAGAGAGAGAGAGAGACAGAGAGAGAGAGAACCTTATCTGTAGAGAAGCAAGGATAAGAATCATAAGAATTACAGGGGACTTCTCATCAAAAACCATGTGAGCAAGGAGCGTGGAGTAAAATATTTAAAGTGCTGGGAAAAAAATCAATCTTATATCCATCAAAAATATACTTCAAATGTATAGAGGACATTAGCAAAAATGGCAGTGTAGAGAACTCCAAAAGTGTTCACTCTCCGTAATCAAAAACTAAGTTGGCATAAACTGTATTTTGTCAGAACTCTGGAATCTGATTTTTTTTTAAAGTACAACAACCAGCAGAACTGTTGTAGAAATAAAAATGCTGTATTTTAGTAAGAGGAGTCTTAGGCATTTCAACTTATCTTGTTACCACTACCCACCCCCAGCTGGGCAAAAACCTTGAAGTCAGCAGCCTGCATCCCTGGTACAGGTTGCTAGTACTGGAGGAAGCAATACAGACTTTATTCTAAAAAGAATTGTGTTTGTGTATTTTGACTATCTGTTAGCACCCTGAGAAATCAGCTGAGGGCTTGGCTTTGTTTCATCTGCATCAGAACTACTCCAGGTCTGAGGCAGATTACCACATGTCATTTGTCAATAGCATTTAAAGGTAAGTGTATTACATACTGTGATCTGGGACAAGACATAAAAGTTGATGTGAACAATAAACAGACTGCAAGCCTGGGAAGGAAGAGGCTAGAGAAGGAGATACATGGGGGAATAAGGGTATTAATAAACTTCTGTATATTCCAGAGACTCTAGAAAGCCATATGTTTGTCCAAAGGTAAGTGAATGCTCAGAAATATCAAGAAAAAAATCATAATTTCTCAACATTTGCTGACTTTCAGTGTTCACACAAGTAGGAAATGAAAGCCAAAGCACAGTTGTAAACTTCCTGGGAGTGCCCCAATGCAGAGACAATCTGGGAGAGTTTATTTATTTGTTTATTTATTTATTTGGTTTGGCTTTATGTGTTTAAGGAATTTGTTTCCAAATCACTAGTTGACCGATAAATGAATAGAATAAAGAATTCAGTGGCTATATATAACAAGCCATGCATACTTTACACAATTATTTCAGAAAAGTCACTAAACCAACAGGCAGAAACACTACAAACAAATAAGGGAAGGTAATGTGAAAATTTTACAAATATGTAGAAATTACACAACACAGTCTTAAATAACCAATAGGTCAAAGATTGCAAGTCCAAAAAAGCACTAGAAAACACTCTGAAAAAAATGAAAACAAAACATAACATATCAAAACTTATGGGATGCAGTAAGAGCAGTGTGCGGAAAGAAATTTATAACTAAAAGTACTGTTGTATACTGGATGCCCCAAAACCTCATTGAAGCTTAAATCCCCAGTGTAACTGTTGAGTTTGGGAGATCCTATTATGTAATTGAAAGGCGGGCCTTCAAGAAGTGATCACATCGTAGGACCATGTGGGTGTGGTTCTGAGGGCTTTAAAAGAATAGCACATGAGGAGGTTAGTGTCTCTCTGTTTCCATCATCCTGTAATTTGAGACCCCTGGGTCACTGTTGCCAAAATCAGATATATTCCTTGGACTTTGGAATTCCCAGCCTCAGAAACTGTAAGCAATAAATCTCACTTTCTTATACATTACCCAGTTCCACATATTTTGTTATAAGCAACAGAAACAGACTAATACAAGTACTTATATTAAAAAAGAAAAAAGATCTCATATCAGTAACCTAACTTTATATCTTTAGGAACAAACAAAAGAGAAAAGCATACTCCCAAAGCTAACAGAAGGAAGGAAATAAATAAAAGAGAGCAGATGAAAATACAATAGAGCATGAAACACAATAGGACCACCAAAAAATCAAAAGTGGATTCTTTGGAAAGATCTACACATTGCTCAAACTTTATCAGGACTTAACAAGAAAAAAGAGAAGACTTTAATTAATGAAATTAGAAATTAAAGTGTTGGCATTATTACTGAACATGAAGAAATACAAAGGATTATTAGAAAATACTAAGAACAATTGAATGCCAACAAATTGATAACCTGGTGAAATGAAAAAATCCCTAGAAATACAGACTACCAGAACTGACTCAAGAAAAAATAGAAAACCTGAATAGACCTAAAGGAAGTAGACTGAATAGTAATTGAAAACATCCCAACAAAACAAAGTCCACAACCAGAAGAATTGTTTGGTAAATTCTATCAAATATTTAAAGAAAAATTGACACCAGTCCCTTCGAACTCTTCCCCAAAACAGAAGCGCAGAAAATACTTTCGAATTCATTCTCTTAATCCAGCATTAATGTGCAGAAATACTTTCTAATTCATTCTCTTAATCCAGCATTAATGTGACACTAAAGCCAGATAAAGATCCAAGAAAGGAGCAAATATCCCTTATGATTATTCATGAAAATATCCTCAGCAAAATGCTAGCAAACTAAATTCAGCAACCTATTAAAAAGCTTATGCAACATGACCGAGTAGGACTTAGGTCAGGAATGTAAGGATAAGTTAACATTTAAAACAATCAATGTAAAACATTACATTAATAGAACGAAGGGTGGAAACCATTATCTCAGTTGATGCTGCAAAGATATTTGACAAAATCAAGAGCTTTCTCATAATGAAGACCACTAAATAAACTATGAATAGAAAACAACTTTCTCAGCATCAGAAAGTGCATTTATGAAAAACCCATGTCTAACATCATACTAAATGATGAACTGAAAGATTTCCACTACGATGAGGAATGAGATAAAAATGCGCCCTTTCCCAGCTCTACTTAATGTTATACTGGAAGTTCTAGCCATAGGATTTAAGCAAGAAAGAGAAGTAAATGCACTCATATAGGAAAAAAAAAAAAAGAAAGAAGTAAAATTATCTATACTCACAAATGACATGACTTAATACAAAAACTCTTTACAAAACTATTAAGACTAGTAAATGAATTCAGCAAAGTTGGAGGGTACATTGTTAACATGCAAAAGTAAGTTTTATTTCTATACACTATCAATAAATTATCTGCAAAGGAATTAAGAAAAAAAACCAATTTCATTTAGAATAAGCTTAAAAATAATGAGAAACAGGTAAAAATTTAACCAAGGAAGCTTCAGACTATAAAACATTGCTCATAAAAAAATTTAAAAAGAAATAAGAAAAAGGAAGACTAAATAAATGGAAAGACATTTGGTGCTGACAGAGGAAAACTTAGTTTTGTTAAGATGCTGTACTTGTCAAAGTGATCAAGATTTACTCAATTCTCCATCAGAAATTTAAATGTCTTTTTCTGGATTATCGTATTATTTCTAAAAATTTATTGTTTTATTGAAACATAATTGCTTGTATATATCTGTGGGGCACAGTGTTGAATATCAATATTGTGTGCAATATGTGATGCTGAAATCAGGATAACTAGTATATTCAGCATTACAGAATGTAATCACTTTTTGTGGTCCTTTACCAATTTCTCAATAACCTGCCTCTCCCTCCTCCT
>NW_007737582.1:51040-51569 GCF_000696425.1 Galeopterus variegatus | reverse complement strand
CATAAAAATACCCTGGACCATCTGGAGGTGATTATATAGAACGTGTTTGTTCATTCATTCACTCATTCACTCATTCATTCATTCAACACATATCTACGTGTCTTTGAATACAAGGCAAGTATAAATTCTTCTCTCCAACCTCAACTGTTTCATATCTTAATACTCTTTAGCAAGTTTTGCCTAGCTCCTCGGGGAGTTAGTCCCTGCAGTGGCCACACTTGACGTATCAGTCTGGATNCTTCTCACTGCTCAGAACAGATGGGCTTTGAGTAATCTTTGGCGGCTCCGTCACCCAGGGGGAAAAGGGGTGACAAATCCGTGGGAGGCAAAGCAACACCTTTCTGCCTTGGTTTTCTTATATATAAAATGCAGATAGATAGTAATCTGGTAAAACTTACCTAAGAGTTATTTGAGATAGTGTTTAAAGAACTCAGGAAAGTGTCTGGCACATAGGAAGCATCAATGTTATTACCTAGTGACAGCACTAAGCCAATAAAACTTATCTGGAAGTTGGAAAGTGGATGACAGT
>NW_007737582.1:47591-49192 GCF_000696425.1 Galeopterus variegatus | reverse complement strand
GGAGAATTCCCTGCCAGTGTGGAATTGCTTTGCTCTCTCCTGAGGCCTTCCTTCAAACCAAGACCATTCCTAAGAGGCCAAAATAGCATGCTGACCCATTCTTGAGAGGCAGGGAAATGATAATAAGGGAAGCATTTCATCCCTTCTCCCCATTACAGTCTCAGTGACTAAGGGGAAGTCAGTCCATTGGTGTAGTCTGGATGTTTTTCTTGTTCACTTCAATAAGTATTAATTGAGCAACTACTATGTGTTAGGCTGTATATTAGACACAGGGAAGAGAAAGATAAATATGGTGCAGTTTTCACAAGTTAGCATTGCAGGAGGAGAGAGCGGGAGGGGAGGGACCAAGACCAGTTCTTTTCTCAAGGACACAGGATGAAATGGTCACCTTCACTTGAATGTGGCAGTTGGCCATAACTTTCATTACTTCATCATGAGTCCACAGAATAATGGCTTCTCCAAGATCCCTCTGAATATAACAGAAGCAGTGCAACCTGTTAGTATAACATGTCCTTAAGAACATAAATATCTACAGTTCCATCTATTCAACCCCCGAACCTTTCAGTTTCTGAACATTCGTCTACAAGGGCTTCCTCCTCCATGGCTGCAGCCCTCTCCATGGCTGCAGTTGCCAGGGGCTCCCTGCCCCAGAATCTGTCAGTCACACACCCCCTCCTGAGAGCTGCCTTTTGCATCTTCTCCACTGCATGCCCACACACTCCCCCATCTCCAGGCTGCTGACCTCTACTTTCTCTCCCCCATCAACCCCTCTTGTGTTCACATTACTTTGTCCAGCTTAGACATCATTGTTCATCACATCCGTTCCTTTCTTGCAAATACCCTCATGTTTCTTTCTCTTTCTGTCCTACCCAGCTGGCAAGACCCCAGCTCTGGATGAACCCAGCTGCCAACCTTCTCCAGGCCTGCTCGTGGATGTCAGTCTGGCTGGAGAAGATCGCACAACCTGGCAGATGGTAAATCTGTGTATTCACAATAACCAGACGTAACTGGTTTCTCCCCACGATAGGGCAAACAGTACTACTTTTTGCAGTAAGCTCCGTCCTGCTTTCCTTTAGGACTATTTCACACCTTTTTTGTTCTCCTTAAAACTCTCCATTCTCCCTCGGTCTCAGAAGATGACCTTGCTCCACATTTACACAGGAAGAAAGAAGCTCTCAGTTGGAAATGCCCTCGTGTTCCCTTCCGTGATCTGCCCCTGCGCCTGTGCCATCCTTTCTTGATGGAGAAAGTGCCCCTTCTCTTGTCCAAGGCCAATTGCTCCACGCATGTCTTGAATCCCATTTCCTCTATCCCTTTCCATCTATTTGGATCTATCTGATCAGTATTAAAATATGTTGTCATATCTCCTCCCAGAAGCAGTCACAATGACAACAACAGAAAAGACAAGGACAACAAATAACGACCACCACCTACCACCACTCTTCTTTGACCCTCATCTCTCTCGTTACTTTCACAGCCTCGCCTCCCCACAGCCTCGTTGGCTCAGGCCCAATAATATATTCTGCATCCATAAATGTTTCATAAAAATACCCTGGACCATCTGGAGGTGATTATATAGAACGTGTTTGTTCATTCATTCA
>NW_007737582.1:39862-46946 GCF_000696425.1 Galeopterus variegatus | reverse complement strand
ATGCTCTATTCCTAAATGCCCTCATTGTTCTTAATTCTGTCACAAATAGTAATTGCCCACAGGGAAATCAGGTAGGCCTAGAGGGTTATTTATGTCATTTCTGTGTGTTTTGTTAAACAGACATTTATTGGACAACAATTGTGTGCTCTGCTTTCATAGACTTTTTCTCATTGAATTCTCATGATAACTTCTTACAGTGGGTTTTACTATTCCTACTCTGTAGGTGAGAAAATTGAGGCTCAGGGAATTAAATTGCTCCAAATCACAGAGATAAAACTCTTTTCTTTTTATTCTGGTATGATGTTTGCCTTTTTCGAATCGTGAATTCGTGTTTAAAAATGAGCACAACCAGATGTAGAATTATGCTTGGTAGT
Source organism: Galeopterus variegatus (assembly GCF_000696425.1). Classification (NCBI taxonomy): domain Eukaryota; kingdom Metazoa; phylum Chordata; class Mammalia; order Dermoptera; family Cynocephalidae; genus Galeopterus; species Galeopterus variegatus. Next base: position 46,572 of record NW_007737582.1, on the reverse strand, counting down.
TCTTTCCGAGGACTTACACACACATTAAATGTTTCTATTTTATAAGAAAAAGATGTCAGTGAACCAGAGATTCTGCAAATTGTCCAAAACTTAGCTATGCCCCATGCTTTACAGGAGAACGTGCATGATTCACTCTGTACCAAGTCAGGCAGAAATACGGTCCCTCCCTTCTAGACAGACATCTGTTCAAATATAAATTTCCTGTTTATTGAGGCTTCTGCTCTATTGAAGTAAAGGTCTCGATACGGCTGAACAAGTCAATCATTATAAACCTTGTTAGTGTGACAGCCCCCTGTGTATTGTTTAACTGGAAATGAAACACAAATACACCAAACCCCTGCAGTATCCGCTTCATGGTGCATAAATCTACCGTGCATTATGTCACTTGAAATTTGATGGCAATCTACCAAATGGCAGAAAAGACTCCATCCTCAGAGGGCTATGCAAATGAGTCCAGGCTCTGAACAATAAGGTGAGAGGACACAGCCTGTCCTTTACTCCCCTCCCCCACACCCTTCCCAGAAAGCATTCCCTAGGGTAATTTCTTAGTGGCAACTGGTGAATTATCCACATACAAATGACCAGTGTTCAGTTCCACATGCAGATCTGGCTTCAGATGTACTAAATAGGATTGAATCTTTCTTCCTGCTTTCCACTGCCCAAGCTGTATTATTACTGCTTGCAGCAAAACCTTCTCAGACCCTCATTAAGCCATCTTAATTGCTTTCTTCAGCTTTCTTTCTCTTTATTCAAACCTCAGAGGTGAGAGATAATCTGCTCTTAGTAATGCTGAGATAAAGAGTCTCATCTCCCCCTCCCCTTCCCCCCTCTCCCCTCAATTTATCACACATCCATGCCATAGAAAAGCCTGCATTTTCATCTTGGAAAGGTCCAAATTAGTCCGCTAGTCTGCTGATAATAGGTCAGGACTGAGATTACAATATTTTACTACCAGTCAGATTTTTTTGGTTTGTGTTTTAAATGGATTGGGCATTTCTTTATCCAGCTCTCCTGGGAAGATTTATTCATAAATTGTTAGAATCAGAACTGGAAGTCTCAAGATATCATCCCTCCCAGTTGCTAGTCTCAAACAGATGAAATACGTTCAAAACAAGCAGCTGGCCCTCTGAATCAGGCTTCTGGGATCATAGCCCCACCTTATTAGGGTGGCCCCTGAAATCAGGGCCCAGGTGCAGGGAGCCTGGGACAGGCCAGTGCAGGTCCATTGGCAGTTCCTGAGAGGAGGAGGCTGCTGAAGTCTGGAAAAGTTGGACACCATGAGTACATAAATGGGCATGCCAAGCCAAGTGCGCAGAACAGCAGAAGGCTGGTGAATGCAGCAAGAGTTAGCAATGGTGGGCAGATTATGGAGGGACCACTTCCAATAAAGCCATTGTTTACCTCACCAATTCTTTCAGGAGCATCAAAGGGGAACTGTGAGGGCTGAACATGTGCGACAATCGCTTCTACGTTCAATGACTTTCTTGGAAACGTTTAATGAATTTTTTCCCCTTGTCAAATTTAACCTCCCCTTTATCATTAAATACAAACATGTGCGACAATCGCTTCTACGTTCAATGACTTTCTTGGAAACGTTTAATGAATTTTTTACCCTTGTCAAATTTAACCTCCCCTTTATCATTAAATACACCATTTTTGAGCAAAGGAAGAATTCATTAAATTTTATAAAGCGATTTATCCCTATTTTTTCCTTAAGAAGACATCTACATAACTTTTGAGGGGATAAAACATAGAAAAACATATTCCATACAATTATTTGATTATATTTTGAAATATGTTATTTTGATAAGCTCTTGAAATATCCAAACAATGTATGAAAACATTCTAGAATCATTTTAGGTTAGGCATACCTCCTGAGTTAAAAGCAGCAGGTTCTATCTCTTGCTGATGAAGGAAAAAAAAAATAGCATCTCTTTGGAAGGCAGATGATTTTTGTCCTGAAGAACAATTGGTTTTGTAGCAAAGCTGTTGATTTCTTAGAAGAAGCAGTTTATATTTACATCTCAGGATGAGGAAATTGCTTGAAAAATATTTTATATGATTCAGGGATAGGTAAATCTCTGTAGATTTCAAAATTGTAGTATTCTATAGGAACATACACATGCTATGTAAGTTTACACAATGCCAAGATATTGTGTAGATTTAATAATCTTTTCATTGCTTCTGGGACCAGAGAGTGTGTTGTTTCAGGTTTAGGTTGGTTTTCTTTAAGGAGGGGAAGAGCAAAGCTTTAAGCTTTCCATTTTGAGGATGGAGCAAGACACCCCAATCATGATAACCATGATTTTGCAAGCCTTGCTTGTAATGTTACTCCATTTATTTTTCCTGAGCAGCATCATAACGTATAATTCTCAACTATGTAATTTTCTGACATTTTTCTTATAGATGGTCTGGGACACTGGCATGGGACAATTAGGCAGCCGTCATTGTGCTACAAACCGTTGGAGGATGCAAAAGATCAAGAAGACATGGTTTCTGCCCTTATGCATATTGGCTGCTAGCTGAAAGGCAGAATATAGGGTCATGAAGGACCTTTAAAGACAAATCTACAAAGATATGTTTGTCAGCATTTATGCATTAACATATAATAATTAGGGCTACCATTTTCAAATGATTACTATGTGTGAGAAACTTTACAAAGCATGATATAGGACGTATTACTATCTGTATTTTAGAGATGAAAACGCTGAGGCTTGGAGAAGGTCCTGTGGCTCACCCAGCTGAGAAACGACAGAATCCAGATAGGAATCTAGCTGGATCTGACTCCCAGGCCTCATCTCCTGCCCACTGCTGGATCCCCATGGGCAGCCATTGTGTCTGTCTTGTTCACTGCCTGACCTCAGCACCTTGCACCATGTCTGGCACAGAGTAGGTACTCAAGGATGATTTAACAGATTGAGTGCTGCTAAAGCACACTCAGGAATGAATGATCCTGTCCAAAAGCTGGAAGCTTGTCATTGAGTTGAATTTGTTTTCTCTGAAGTAGGCTTTATATGGTTGGATGTGAGACTTTTTTCCTCTCTAGGGCATATGGTTCTGCTTTCTGTGTTCAGCTTCTTGATCTGCACCTGTCTTTAGCAAACTGTGAGGCCAATTTTGGGCTTAAGGAGGATAGTGTTAAGGTGGTACCGGCTGGAACACCCCCAGCTCTGTACACCCTCCCATGCCTGAATCTGCAGCCAGGAGCTTGGCTGCAGTGGGAGTAGGGGAGCCACTCTCTGGACAGCTGACGTCCTCTGGGGATCTAGCATGAAGGGAGAGAGGGCAGGCCTTTTCCTCTGAGCTGGAGAGTTTGCACTGCTTGTGCCTTCCTAAGCACAGGCTGGGAAATGCGACTTATTATCCCTCATTAGAAGATCACTCTAATTTACAGGCCTTAGAATGAAGTTATGTGCATGCTGCACTTTTGAACTCATTACGGAGTATATTAAATCATAACAAAACGCAGTTCCTGCAGCAGGTGTACTGGTGACTCGGAGCTCAGATAGGGCCTTGGGTACGAAATGTCAGTCTGGCAACATTATTCCCTCTTCTTCTATTGTCATATTCCTTTGCCAATTTGGAACATCTGTTCATATTTGTTTATTGAGCCCTTGGGGCTCACTTAACCAAAATCATGCTTAACTTCATGAAATTGCCATTTTAAAGACAGCGTTCTGCCACTCTGCTAGAGATGAATGACATATCATGAAAAAGAATGGGGTGGGAGAGATCATGACACTTTAGCTCTTTTAATTTGCTGAAGCTGATTAGAAGACATGGACTTGGACTCTTGTGGGTTTGGGTGCTTCCCAGTGACTGGCTGGACTGTCAACATAGTTTTAAACACAGCCTCTGGTAAGAAGGAATCAGGATGAGAAAAAGACAATGCCAGCAAGGGTGGACAGTGCTGCTGCTGCTGCTGTGTACAGGGTGTATTAGTCTGCTGTGACTGCTGTAACAAAACCATGTGATGGGTGGCTTAAACCACTGGAATTTATCATCTTCAGTTCTGGAGGCTGCAAGTCAGAGCTCAAGGTGGCAGCAGGGTTTGTTGCCTCTGATGGCTGTGAGGGAGAGTCTGTTCCATGCCTCTCTGCTAGCTAGTGGTGGTTCGCTGGCAAGGAATATCTTTGGTGTTCCTTGGCTTATAGTTCCTGCATTCTCATCTCTACCTTCATCTTCACATGGCATTTCCCTGTGTGCGTGTCTTACCCACATTTCCCCTTCTTGTAAGGACACCAGTCATATTGGATTAGGGCCCATTCTGGTGACCTTATTGTAACGCTATCATCTGCAATGACCTTTCTCCACATAAGGTCACATAATGGGGTAGTGGGGTTAGGACTCCAACATATCTTTTTGGGGGGATACAAGTGAGTGCATATCATGGGGGTAGGGGGAAATCAAAAGAAAGGAAGATTTTTTTTTTTTTTGGAGAGGAAAAAAAATGTAACACGAGTGCCTACTCTGTCCCCAGCATTGGGCTAGGTACTATAAATGTGGGAATGAGGCACACAACAAAGCAGACTTTGTTGACATTATTCCGATGTCTAGGGAATGCTGTTCTTCTGATAGTGTCTCCTGTTCTCACACATGGTCCGAAAATGCACACAGACCTTCCGCCTCCTCCACTGGGGCTGCAGGTGGGTGGGAGGGATCATGACAGCCAGAGGGTGTGTGAGTGGCATGGCCAGCAGTGTTTATATTCACTCAGATGGGCAATTGGAGTTTATCAGCCATTACTGGTTTTCTTCTAAGTAACTCCCTAACAGCTGGTAAAACCCAACTCAAAATATGTGGAGTTCACTTTGTCTGCTACTAGGGACAAGTTGGCTACCATCCACAGTAAGCTTTCAGTGAAAAAGGTTGGTGTTTACTGATTAGCACAGCCTCGTGTGCAAAGATGTGCTTAATAAATGCTTTGCAAGGATTTGTTTGTTAACTTATCCACCAGGCATTTGTTGACATTTATTTACTGAGTGACTACTTTGTATAGTGCAAGATACCTAACACGATATTGAATTTATAATCTCAAGTGCAGTGCAGGAATTCCTTGTGTGGTTCTGATAAGCCTATATTGAATAATCCCTGGGAGAGGCAGTTCAATACCTGAATGAGGGATCTATTTCCATAGGTAGGAATGTCTATTTCTACAAGTAGAGGGTACTTTTTAAAAATTGAGCCAAAACCTACTTTGCAATTTATAATTTATGATGATGTAATGTCTGCCCAATTGTCCTAATGTTTTTGGGGGCACTTAAAAAATTGACATCTAATTCACATACCATAAAATTCACCTTTTACAAGTGTTCAGTGGTTTTTAGTATATTCCAAAGTTGTGCAACCATCACAACTATCTAATTCATTGTCCCCGCCAAAACCCTGTACTTATCAGTAGTCACTCCCCTTTCTTTTCTTTTCCCAACCTCTGAAAAATCACTAATCTACTTTCAAATATCAATTTTCCTATTCTGAACATTTCATGTAATTGGAATTATACAGTGTGTGGCCTTTTGTGTGTGGCTTCTTTTGCTTACTATAGGATTACAAGGTTCATCCATGTTGAGGCAGGTAGCATTTACCATGTTCATTTCTTCATTGTAGCATGTACCTTATTTATTTTTATGGCTGAGTAATATTCCATTGTATGGCTATATCGCATTTTATTTATTCTGTAGGTGATGGACAATTGGGTTGTTTCTACTTTTAGTCTATTATGAATAATGCTGGTATGAACATTCTACTGCAATTTTTTGTGTGAATGAATATTTTTTATTCTCTCTTTTTTTGATTGAAATGTAATTGATTGTACACATCTGTGGAGTACAGCATTGAATATCAATACCTGTATGCAATATGTGATACTCAAGTCAGGATAATTGCCATATTTATCATTACACAATGTAATCAATTTCTGTGTCTCTTTACCAATTTCTTGCTAAGCTCCCCTCCGACTCCCCCTTTTCCCTGCTCTGGTGGCCTCAGTTCCATTCTCTCCTTTTGAAAGTTCAAGGAATTATTGTGATTGTTGTATCTTTTTTCTTTCTTTTTAATTTTTTTTTCAGCTCCCACTTATGAGTGAGGGCATGTGTTTTGAAAGTTCAAGGAATTATTGTGATTGTTGTATCTTTTTTCTTTCTTTTTAATTTTTTTTCAGCTCCCACTTATGAGTGAGGGCATGTGTTATTTCTCTTTCTGTGTCTGGCTTATTTCAGTTAACATAATTTTCTCTAAGTTCATCCATGTTGCTGCAAATGGCAGTATTTCATTCTTTTTTATGGCCGAGTAGTATTCCATTGTGTAGATATACCACATTTTTCTTATCCAGTCATCTGACAATCGACATTTAGGTTGGTTCCAACTCTTAGCGATTGTAAATAGGGCTGTGATAAACACGGGAGTACAGGTATCTGAATGAGGTTTTGATTTGCATTTCTCTGATGCTTAGTGATTTTGAGTATTTTTCCATGTGTCTATTGACCATTTGTATATTCTCCTTTGAGAAATGCCTAGTTAGTTCCTTTGTCCACTTTTAAAATCAGGTTACTTGTTTTCTTACTGTTAAGTTGTTTGAGTTTCTTGTACATTCTGGATATTAATACCTTGTTGGAGGCATAGCTTGAAAATATTTTCTCCCATTCTGTAAGTTGTCTTTTTGCTCTGTTAATTGTTTCCTTTGCTGTGCAGAAGCTTTTTAGTTTGATATA
>NW_007737582.1:31116-39625 GCF_000696425.1 Galeopterus variegatus | reverse complement strand
TTCAGGTCTTATATTGAAGTCTTTAATTGATTTCAAGTTGATTTTGGTATATGATGAGAGGTACGGGTCTAGTTTCATTCTCCTACGTATGGATGTCCAGTTTTCCCAGCACCACTTATGGAAGAGGCAGTCTCCCCCAATGTATGTTCTTGTTGCCTTTCCTTTGTCAAAGATCAGTTGCCTTTAAGTATGTGGATTGATTTCTATGTTCTCTATTCTGTTCCATTGTTGTGAGTATCTGTTTTTATGCCAGTACCATGCTATTTTGGTTACTATAGCTTTTCAGTACACTTTGAAGTCAGGTAGTACTAGGCCTCCAGTTTTATTATTTTTTTCTCAGGATTTTTATTTGGCTATTTGGAATCTTTTATTCTTCCACATCACATGAATGTTAGGATTGTTTTTTCTATTTCTGTGAAGAACGTAATTGGTATTTTGATGGGGATAGCATTGAATCTATAGATTGCTTTGGGTAGTATGGACATTTTCACAACGTTTATTTTTCCAGACCAAGAGCATCGAATGTCTTTTTTGGTGTCCTCTTTAATTTCTTTCAGCAGTGATTTGTAGTTCTCGTTGTAGAGATTTTTTTTTTTACCTCCTTGGTTAAATTGATTCCCAGGTATTTTATTTTTTTGGTGACTATTGTAAATAGGCTTGCTTTCTTGATTTCTTTTTCTGCTAGTTCGTTATTGGAATATACAAATGCTACTCATTTTTCTGTGCTGATTTTGTATCCTGTGGCTTACTGAAATTGTTTACCAGCTCTACGAGTTTTTTGGTAGAGTCTTTAGGTTTTTCTATATGTAGGATTATGTCATCTGCAAACATAGACATGTCTTTTCCAGTCTGGATGCTCTTTCTTTCTTTCTCTTGCCTGATTGCTCTGGCTAGTACTTCCAATATTTTGTTAAATAGGAGTGGTGAGAGTGGTCATCCTTGTCTTGTTTCCATTCTTGAGTGAAAAGCTTTTAGCTTTTCCCAATTTGGGATGTTATTGGTGATGAATCTGTCATGTATGGCTTTTACTGAAAAATTTTTTTATTGTAATTATTGAGATACTTTCCTTCTGTACCTAATTTGCTGATTGTCTTTACATGGTGTGTAATTTTTTTGATGTATTGCGTATTCTGATTGTTAGTATTTTGTTGAGGATTTTTGCATCTGTGTTCATCAAAGATATTGGCCTGTAGTTTTCTTTTTTGTTGTATCTTTGTCTGGTTTTTGTATCAGGGTGATGCTAGCCTCATAGAATGAGTTTGGGAAAATGGCCTCTATTTCAATTTTTTGTAATAGCTGAAGAGAGCTGGTATTAATTCCTCTTTAAAGGTTTGGTAGAATTCAGCAGTAAAGCCATCTAGTCCTGGGCTTTTCTTTGTTGGGAGACTGCTGATTATTGCTTCAATGTCTTTGCTTGTTATTGGTCTGTTCAGGTTTTCTATTTCTTCTTGGTAGTTTATGTGTGTTCAGAAATTATCCATTTCTTCCAGGTTTTCAAATTTGTTGGCATATAGTTGTTTATAATAGTCTCTAATTATTCTTCATATTTTTGTGATATCAGTTGTAATGTCATCTTTTCCGTTTCTGATTTTTGTTATTTGGGGTTTCTCTCTTCTTCTTTTTTTTTTTTTTTGTTAACCTAGTTTATGGCTTGTCTATTTTATTTATCTTCTCAAAAGACAAACTTTTTGTTTCATTGATCTTTTGTATAATTTTTTGGGTCTCTATTTCATTTATTTCTGTTCTGATCTTAATTATTTCTTTCCATCCACCAATTTTGGGATTGGATTGTTCTTGTTTTTCTAGTTCTTTGATGTATAGCATTAGGTTGTTTGAAATCTTTCTATTTTTTTGATGTAAGTATTTATTGCAATAAAGTTCCCTATTAGTGCTGCTCTTGCAGTATCCCACAGGTTTTGGTATGATGTGTCTTTATTTTCTTTAGTTTCAAGAAATTTTTTGGTTTCCTGTTTAATTTCTTCCTGCACCCATAGGTTGTTCAGGAGCACGTCATTTAATTTCCATGCATTTGTGTAGTTTCCAGAGTTTCACTTGTTATTGATTCCTAGTTTTAAGCCATTGTGGTCTGAAAAGTCACTTGAAATGATTTTAATTTTTAAAAATTTGTTCAGATTTTATTTGTGACCTAACATGTGGTCTATCCTGGAGAATGCACAATGTGCTGAGGAGAAGAATGTATATTCTAGAGTTGTTGGATGTAATGTTGTATAGATATCTGCCAGGTCCCATTGTTTTAAATCCTATGTTTCTTTGTTGATTTATTGCCTAGTTCATCTGTCCAATGCTGACAAAGGGGTGTTCAGGTCCCCTGCTATTATTGTATTGGGGTCTATCTCTTTCTTTATATTTAATGTTTGCTGCCTGCAGCATGCCTGGGTCTCTGGGCATGCTCCTGCCTTCTGTTGGATGGGGGAGGCTTCCCATGGCTCCTGCCTGGGTCCCTGGGTATGCTCTTCTATTTTCTATTCTCTTGAGTATATACCTAGAAGTGGAATTGCTGGATCCTATGTTAATTTTAAGTTAACTTTTTGAGGAAATGCCAAACTGTTTTCCATAGCAGTGGTACCATTTTATATCCCCACAAGGAATGTCTGAGTGTGTTACTGAACAGTAAAGGTCTAATCGAGGTCTGTTTCGCATAGCACCAAAAGTCAATCAGTGAGACATAGAGGACTGTGGAAGGAAGGATTTTATTATGAATGACCCCAGCTGGGTGATGGGAGAAAAGGCTCAGCCTACCTCCTTGACCAACTAAAGTTTTGGGTTTTTAAAGGGAGCGGAGGAAAGTAGGTACACATGACGGAGTGGCAAGGAGGTCATGGGATCAGCATGTGGGTTGAGTCAGATGCCAGGGGCTTGTGGAGGATTGTGTCTTTAGCCATGGAGTCTGTGGTTGGTGGTCTGGTGAGTTTCAAGCCCTTGATGTTATCTTGAGGCCAGGGTTGTTATTTCTTGGGGAAAACCTCAAAGACAACAATCTCAACCAAACATCAGTGGAGCATTAAAGTATCTGACTTTGACTCCTAAATGTACGTGTATAATGCAATCTTCTTTAAGCAAGAGTATAAATTAATGATCAGCAGTGCCTTTGTTCATAAAGATTGTTTAGGAAAGCAGGGAAAACAGGAGGGAGATTCTGCTCTGGCTCTTAACCCTTAAGTATGTAGGGGTTATGTACAGGCGCAAGGAGGAAAAGAAAACTCCTAAAAGAAACTCATATGGGGACCCAGTTTCAAGGGTTCTGATTTCTCCATATCCTCACCACTCATTTTTGTTCATCTTTTTTATCACAGCCATCTTAACAAATGTGAAGTAGTTTCTCATTGTAATTTTGATTTGCATTTCCCTAGTGGCTAATGATGCTGAGCATCTTTTCATGTGGTTGTTGACCATTTGTATATCTTCTTTGGAGAAATGCAATCATCTTAAATTTTCATTTTGAAAAACATTTCCTTGTTCATTCATTTAGTAAACATTTACTGAAAACACATTTATGTGCCAGGCATATACTAACACTGGGAATCCAGAGAGGCACGGAAGAAATTTTGGATTGAANTCAGCAGTGCCTTTGTTCATAAAGATTGTTTAGGAAAGCAGGGAAAACAGGAGGGAGATTCTGCTCTGGCTCTTAACCCTTAAGTATGTAGGGGTTATGTACAGGCGCAAGGAGGAAAAGAAAACTCCTAAAAGAAACTCACATGGGGACCCAGTTTCAAGGGTTCTGATTTCTCCATATCCTCACCACTCATTTTTGTTCATCTTTTTTATCACAGCCATCTTAGTTTCATTCTAGCCATTTAATTTTAGCCATTCGAACAAATGTGAAGTAGTTTCTCATTGTAATTTTGATTTGCATTTCCCTAGTGGCTAATGATGCTGAGCATCTTTTCATGTGGTTGTTGACCATTTGTATATCTTCTTTGGAGAAATGAAATCATCTTAAATTTTCATTTTGGAAAACATTTCCTTGTTCATTCATTTAGTAAACATTTACTGAAAACACATTTGTGTGCCAGGCATATACTAACACTGGGAATCCAGAGAGGCACGGAAGAAATTTTGGATTGAATGTTGGAGTAGTCAGGTATCTACCTACATGGCAACTTCACCCTAAAGGTAGATTATCAAGGCCCATGAAGCCTCAGGTGAGAAAGGCTATTCTGGGGACAGGAGGATGTTTACAAGTCATTTGACCTCTGGTTCAACCCTCCATGCATTTGGGTTCTCATTCAGAGGTCAGTGAGCCACAAATAACTTAGAATTGCTTAACTAAAATTTAGTGACTAGCCTGTAGAAATACTTCCTCTGTAAAGCAAATGGCAATAAAGAGTTCAGTTCTTTTTTCTTTTGGAACTCATTGGGCAAAGTCCAGAGCAAATGCTGAGGCTTGAGCAGAGGGCTGGGCCAGAAGGAAGCTGTCAGTGGCCAGACTTACAGGTACAGGCATGGGTATTGTTTCCCTTGGTGAATTCTAGAGGATTCTAGAGAGAATCTATGTGGTAGCTTCCGTGAATAGTGCTGGTGCAGTCAAGAGCATCACAGGAGGAGCTTACCAGTAACAGAAGGTGTTATTCCTTGAGCTGGGGCAGGATTGAAGAGATGAAAAATGGCAGATAGCACATGGTGACTGAGAGGATTCAATGGGTCCCATAGGTGACTACTGAGTTAGGAGGAATTTGGAAATCTGCAAAGATTGTGTATAATCAGAGGTAGAAAAATACTGCTGGTTTTGACTGCTAATTTCACTCTACTTTTACTCCTACACTGGTGTGGTTTGGGGAAATGTAGGTTACAGGTTAAGACATGGTTTCTTCCTTAGGCAAGAATATAGAAAAGAGGGGGAAACAAATAGCAATACATAATTTCAACAAATGAGATAACTACCAAGAGAGGTATAAATAAAGTGTGCATTAGTTGATGACTTGAGCATCTTCCTCTCTATGCATGTCCAAGTTTATAGCCACCCCCAAAATTGGCTCAGCTAATTTATCCAGACTATATTCCCACTCTCTATTTCAGATGTTGGTTCTCTTCTGGTTTTACCCATGTCCACTCTGTTGATTTTTACCCAAATTCTATATTTCTGTCTGGTTCTAGGAGAGTGAAGTCCCATTTACATGGTTTATCTGACTGCTGGAATCTGGCTCCTCAGTCTCCTGGGTGGCCATCTCTACCACAGCCTGTGCCTTCCCTGTTTTCCTGTCTGGCCCAGAGTTTTGGAATACTTTATATACTTATCAGAATGCTGGCATCCCTGGGTCTTTTCTGTCTGCGAGGGGAGAGCTTTGGGGGCTCCAAAGATGGAGGAGAATTTTGAGCAGGATTTTGAACAGAGCACTGGAGTTTTTCTCATGGATACGTAGTAAGAAGATAGAGAGACACAGAAGCTTGATACAGTTTGGTATGTTTTAAAGAGCCTGCAAATAGTCCGATATAAGCACAGGGTGCTTGTGGGAAAGTAATGAGATGGGAGTATAGAGAATGGACGTGGGCCAAACTATAGAAGGTTAAAAAATATCAAATTTTATTCTGAAGGCAAGCAGAGGGCACTGGAGAATTTTAAGTAGGGGGGTGATTTGGTCAGATTTGTTTATTTAGAGAGCTCATTTTGGACCCATTGTGAAAGCCATTTTGAGGGGAGCCTTGAGACTGGAGGGAGGCTACTGCCATGGTCCAGGTGAGAGATGATGGTGTCATTAGAAATGGAGAGAAATATAGGGATTTGAGAACCCCCAATAAAATAGAGCCAAAAACCTTTGTAATTTATTGAATATGGGGGTGCTAAATTCAAATAAGTTTGGCCTAAATCTGCCTCCATAGAAATTTTAAGTTTGTCCTAAAGATTTTTCCATACATGGAAAACCTTTGTAATTTATTGAATATGGGGGTGCTAAATTCAAATAAGTTTGGCCTAAATCTGTCTCCATAGAAATTTTAAGTTTGTCCTAAAGATTTTTCCATACATGGTGAAATGTAACGTAACTTGATGTGTCAACAGACTGCAACCTAACCTGAAAGTATAGTCTTGTAACAAGTGACTGAGTCTCAGCCAATCACAGACTACTAACTGATCACACCATGCCCAAATATGGCAAATGCTGAGATGTAACCAATCAGGTTGTTTCTGTATATCATTTCCTTTCCTCTGGCTATAAATATGACTGCACGTGTGGTGGGGTAGAGCATTCTGAATCATCTTCAGTCTAGAATGTTGCCTGGTTCTAGGAACTTTTTCTTGCTCAAGTAAATTTTGTTAAATTTAACTTTTCCTAGGTTTTTTCTTTAACAGGGGCCAGGTGAGGGAAGGGAGTAGCAAAAAATGGCCCAGTTTTGTGACATTGGCAATTGGATGAATGGTGTTAAAGACAGAATGCAGAAGGAGGAATTTTGTGGCAAAGTGGGCAGAATGTTTTGTTCGCTTGCCTATGCTGTATTAAAAACCTTCAGGTGTTTGAATTAGCTATTATGATTTCTTTTGTCTTTGATTACACAGCCTAAAAATAATTCGTCTAGTGCCTTCATATATGTCTTTATGTTCCTCATTATTTTAATTGCTACTTACACTTGACTTTCTCACATGTGCCCTAAAATATAATTCCCCAACCTGAAGAAAACCTACTAAGTAGGGTAGAACCAAGAGAAAACACAGTGGGACTGCTATTCTTCATGATACGCCAGTGATACATCATTTACATGATACGTACATTTGTAGACCAAGACTTTTTCCTCTACTTTTAGAAGCCTCACCAAAGTTTTCTGGCCTATTGCAAATTTTTAGGTAATTCCTTTAGTGTCAACAAGTATATCAGTTAGGATGTCCTCAGCTAATAGTGACTCAAACCATAAAGACATTTATTGCCTATTTCATAAGAAGCCTGGAGGAATGCAATCTCAGGCTTTCTTGGTGAATAAAAGATGCCATCAAAGATCCAATTTCTTTTCTTCTTTCTACTCTGTTATCCTTAGAGGATTAGTTTTAGCTTCATGTTTGTGGCCTCATGGTTTTAAGATGGCTGCCACAGCTGCAAGCATCAGGTTCTCACATAAAAATATCTGCAGCAGAATGAAGTAAGTAGGGGTGAAAAGAACCTTCTCCTTGCACGTCTTTCTTTTTAAGGGAGGAAAATCTTTCCCAGAAGTGCCCAGCAGACTTTTTTTTATGTCTCATTGGCCAATCACTGGGCCAAATGGATTGTGATTGGTTATGGTTAGCACAGACCAATCAAAATTCATTGCCTGGAAAATGAAATATTACTGCCTAAATAAAAGCAGTTATGTTACCAAGGAAAAGGTGTACATGGCTGTGAAATGGGCAATGCGTAGTGTCTGTGTACAGGAAACCAAAAAAAAAAAAACCAAAAAAAACACCGATCAAAGATAGGAACAGAACGAATCAGTTTGAGTTTGGAGTGGTCTTAAATATCTCTATCTATCTATCTATTTATCTATCTATCTATCTATCTATTTATCTGTCTGTCTGTCTGTCTGTCTGTCTGTCTGTCTGTCTATGTGTCTATCTATCATCAGTCTGGCAATCTGCTATCTAGTCCACTAGCTTAACTCTATATAAACCTATTATCATCTAACTTGTATTTTATCATCTTATCCAGGAATATTGTGGGAGAATTTCTCAAATGCTTTATTAAAAAATAAATTAGAATAATTTTCCATAACATTATTAATGATGTGGCAATGGTTTTGGAGATCAACGCATTATTTTCTGTATATTCATGAATCTATTGTTTCATCCACTGGTCTAAACTTTTTCTGGTGTTTCTGGGATCCATCCTTTCCCCCCTTTTGGTAAATTTGGGAAGTGGTCACTTTTAAAAAATTATTCCTCAAAATATTTAGTAGTTCAGAGATAAAATCTGGACATCATTTCACCCTCTTGGGGTGGAATTTGTTTAATCCTCACAGCTTTTTTTTTTTTAATTATTAAAAAAATTTTTTAAATTAATATTATTTTTTTACATTCTATGATGTTGCAGAGCCGTTGGGAGGGAGGGGGAGAGGGTAAAGGGGAAGGAAATGGGATGGAAGAAGAAGGAGGAGGGATGGGGTTGAGGCCTGTGGCACCCCCCCATTCCTACAGGGGAGATGGGGGCAGCGCTTCCAGTGGTGGCTTGGTCATTGCTGGGCTGGGTGTAGCTGTTGGGGTGTGGCAAAATCCTTTGCCCCCCACAACCCCAGTTCGGGAACCTGGGGCCCTTCTTGCTATGGTTCAGTGGTCATCACTGTGCTGGTTGCATGTCAGGATAGCTGGGGGCACTTCCTGTGGTGGCTCAGTGGTCATTGTTGGGGTGATTGTGCGTGTTGGGGGTTGTGGCTGAGGCCCAAGGCCCCTACCCTTGGGACTGGGTGTGGGTGTTGGGGGCATGGCTGAAGCCCCTGGCCCTCCGGCCTTTCTGGCTTGGTAGCCAAAGAGACTTCTGGTCCTTCTAGGTATTATAGGTGTTCTTTGGTGAAATGAGACCTTTACTAGTTA
>NW_007737582.1:29311-30474 GCF_000696425.1 Galeopterus variegatus | reverse complement strand
TGAACTTCCTGTGGGAACTAGTACCTGAGCCCTGTGGTTGAGCTAAATTGCTGCTTTGCTGCTGATACCCTGGGGAAGGCTTTTTGTGCAGCTCAGGTTTTAATGGTTGACTTTATAGGTACTTCCAGGTCTAGTTAGATCTGGTGCACCTGGGTTGAGTAGAAACTCTGGTCTGGGCCTGAGTCTTTTCACCAAACTGCACCCCATGGAATTCTATATTCCTGACCAGTCTCTTCTGAGTGGTCCTATGCTGATTGGGGGGCAGATCAGCTGTCCTTGCTATGTCCTAGTGTTCCTCTGGTGGGCCTGTTTCCCCCACCACCCATGCTCCAAACACTTCCCATGGGATGGGCCATGCTCTGGTCCCTTGTGATGACTCACTGGCCTCTGATTGGCTCCTTTTTTTCAGTTGTTGTGGCTCCTTGCTCATATGTGGGTCCACAGGAACCCTATTAGTGATCTTGCTGGCCTGGGGACCACCAAGGCCTCTTCTCCTATGCCACCTCCAAGCAACTTCATTTGAAGGGCACAGCTGCAACTCTCACCTGCTCCTGCTTTGTGTGCTCAGCAGCTCCAGCCTGGAAGCAGCTGGGATTTGAAACGGTCAGGAGGTTTTTTCTTTCTCTCATTGTGGCTTCTCTCATTCTTCGTGCACTCCATAGGTCTCTCTTCCTCTTCCCCTGATCTCTAGCAGCCCTAGCTTGGCTGTTGTTGCTTTTTTATAGTTGTAAATTTGTTGATTTGTGGGAGAGAGTGATGCTGGGGACTGTCTATTCTGTCATCTCGACCAGAATAGCCTGATCCTTACAGCTTGAACTCATTTAAAGTTATCTGATCCTGTCCTACTTTCATATTTACCTTGGGCTGCTTGGTCATTCTCCATCTTGTTCCAGCTAGACTGTCTCTGTCTCTGTCACACTCTCTGCCTGTGCCTCCCCCTTACCCTCCACATGTGTGCGTACACACACACACACACACACACACAAACTAGGAATAGCACCCAATAGTTCTTTATGTTACCTACAATATTCACCATTTCTTTCTAAGTTATGGACCTATGTCCACCTTATTCCTCTGGCTTCAGAACAACATCTTATTTTTCGCTCCCGTCCATGGTGTACTCTCTATGAATATGCCTTTCCCCGCTGATTACTTTAATCTAT
>NW_007737582.1:27470-28535 GCF_000696425.1 Galeopterus variegatus | reverse complement strand
TTATGGACCTATGTCCACCTTATTCCTCTGGCTTCAGAACAACATCTTATTTTTCGCTCCCATCCATGGTGTACTCTCTATGAATATGCCTTTCCCCGCTGATTACTTTAATCTATATCGCACTGAAGGGAGGGTGAAACGGTTATTAAAATGGATATATTTGCTTACTAGGGGATGGTAAGATGTGAATCAGAAAGCTTCCTGACCAAATTCTTGTTTGTAGACTCACTGGAAATATTTCCTTTGATTTCTATTTCAAATCACTGTCTGTTTTTATTTGTGTAATTTTAATAATAAATGCAACCATATTTTAAAGTTTTGTGTAAGGCAAACCTCTATTCATGCTGAGTTAAATAAAGTGGCCATGCTTATTTTTATTTCAAAACATCTTTTCTTTCCCCTTAAAATGATCACTTTACAGATAGCAGATTCAGGGTAATGCTTAACTCTGGGTCAGTGTGAGTGAGAACAAGGAGGGGACAAGCAACTTTCCAACTACACTCGTAAAGACTAGGTTTGTTTCTTAAGAAAGGTAACTCCCTGATTTTCATTGTGCTAGTCTTTATGACTTTTTGTGTTTATCTAATATTATATAATTAAACATGATTACTTCTATAAGCACAAAAATATTAAAAAACCGAAAGGAATAAGTTGGCTGAGTAATCTTAGTTATTATATTAAGAAAACAAAGTTTGAATCAGTGAGTCTTGACAGATTCTTGCATTTTTTATTCACTTATTCACTCAGAAACACTGAACTTTTACTGTACTATTTGATGGAGCTATAAAGATGAATAATGTGGTTCCAGCCCCAACAGATCCCTCAGTACAGTGGGGTCAATAAACATACTATGATACAACAGAGTTATAAAAAAATATGCTATGATAGTTCAAGGTGTGTTTGTGTGCACATGTGCAACAAAGTATGTTGGGGCAGTCATAGGTGGCTTCACAAAAAGGGACTCTAAACCTCTCTTTTACTTAATTATATCAAAAGCATGCTTCCTGTGAGCCTCATGTGTTGCATTGGAAGCGTATGGGAACTATTTATCCTGAGGCCTCAATG
>NW_007737582.1:24072-27155 GCF_000696425.1 Galeopterus variegatus | reverse complement strand
CTGTGAGCCTCATGTGTTGCATTGGAAGCGTATGGGAACTATTTATCCTGAGGCCTCAATGATTGATAGGAGAGGAGATCTTAAATAGCACAGATGGCTGGTCTTGTTTTCATGTGTCTGACTGCATGCCTCTGAGGTGATGTTTTTGATGTGTCCTTTTGTAAATTTCTCTCTAGTCCAGGACAGATGGATGCTTTACCTTAAGGAGGAGAACTTTATTGAAACCATATTGGAAGACTGTGAGAGGGCAGTGACTGCTGATCTTGTTTTGGTGAAGAGGAAATATGGGTCTCAGTGATTGATTTCTGCCTTGCCCTGTTTCTGTGTTTTCTCCTTTAGTTCAGAAATACAAGGACATGGTAGAAAGTGGAGAGAAGGGAAATCAATTCAGGAATTCAGTTAGAGTTATCACACAATTTAGACATGACTTGCCTCCAAAACATTGTCTGGAGCATTTTTACCAGAGGAGGTAACAATGTGGTTTTTCTTTTTTTTTGTTGTTGTTGTTTTTAAAATAAGATGAGCTTTAATGAAATTTTAGTTCTACTAAATTTTTCTTAGTAGAAGTACAGACATTTAAGCTTTAGAAAACAAACATAACTTTGGTTAAATTCTTAAGTGAGATTCTTCTTTTTTTTTTTTTTTCCTTTTTTGTCTTTTTTACTGACCGGTAACGGGATTGCAACCCTCGGTGTTGCTCCTGCACTGCGCTCAGCCAGTGAGCGGGAACCGGTCTCCACATGGGATCCGAACCCTTGGTGGGAGCGCCACCGCGCTCCCAAGTGGCGCACTCTCCAGTGCGCCACTGGGTCGGCCCTTAAGTGAGACTATTCTTAAGTGAGAAATAATTTACTGTTGGTTAGTCAAATAGTCCCTCCTGTCCATTTCTGAAGTGCATCTCCATGCAGTTCCCTACACAATTCTGAATTTTTGGACCACATTCTAATCTGCACCTTAAATTTCCACACACATGCACACAAAATGTTGTCCCTTGGTATTCTCTAAGTTAGAGACTCATGGGTTAAATGTGTTAGAACTAAATCAATAAAGACTCCCCATCTTGTTAATAACAACAATAACAATGATTCTGTTAATAAAATAAGGGGGGGTTTTAGAAATTGAATTTGGGGGCCAGCCCCATGGTGCACTCAGGAGGGTGCAGCACTGGGAGCGCAGCGTCGCTCCTGCCGCGGGTTCGGATCCTATATAGGAATGGCTGGTGCGTTCACTGGCTGAGCATGGTGCGGGCAACACCACACCAAGGGTTGTGATCCCCTTACAGGTCACGACAGTAGAAAGCTAAATTAAGTGGGAAGCGTGCCCTGGGCCCAAGGTCCCTAGGACTTAATGAATGTCCTATGCATCTTCATAGTTGGGAATTGCATTACAAAATTCACTTAAAGAAGATAGGGATAGGGAGGTGAGCTGATCAGAGGCTGAATAATAAATATTCACTCTTATTCCCCCAAAACTTATTCATCTGTTTTCTTTCAACAGGTACTTGTCTGCCTCCCCACACTGGAAACATTCCTTATTCCATTTCTAGAGATCTCTAGGTTAGAGAGTAGTTTGGGGACCTCATTAAGTGTCTAAGATTTAAGTAGTTGAGACACTTGACTAGAATAGTTTTGGAAAAGTAAAGCTGATGGTAATTCACAATGTTTCCACTGCATATACTCACTGCAGATATCTCATTCCTGTAGAGTATTCCAAATATTCCTTAACTTGTACTTTTCTTGACCCACTAATAATTTTTCCAGAAGGACTATTAAGACTGTCAATTTTACTTGACATTGTATTACTGTCATGGAAATAACAAACGATCATTCTTAACAATTTAATTCGATCAGTAGATAACTTTTCTCCTCTAACATTGATGAAATTTGAACAGCAGTCCCAAGTCATACCTTCACAGTCAAATGGAAATAAAGTTAAGAGGCAAGTGCCTAAGAGGCATTTGAGCGAAAGCAATAATGAGAACAATGCCTCGTTACTTCCTCAGCAGTCGAGCTGGGCCAAGAGCTCTAAACTCCTTAACTGTGGTTGTTTTATATCACGGTCATAAATTGGCTTTAGTCTAGGCATTTCTTTGATATGGAGGGGTAAGATCTTGGGAAACAGAGAAGTCTTCTATTACTTTTATTTTGATTATGAACAGGACCATTTCTTAACAAAGGATCTTTAACGCCGGGACATTTATATAGGCTGTGGGTGGCATAAGTAGTTTTGCACACAGAGCCATCCTTTTATCTTCCCTTCTCTTCTCCATTAAAGTTACTCAGTCACCTGATTTCCCTAATACCATTTTGATGTGGAGAGGGCCAAATAATGCTTCAAAATTTCTGCTATTCTGGAAAAATTTGTAGTTTCATATTTAGTTGAATTACTTATATAAATTCATGTAATTTTACAGTTGGAAAAGCAGCAATACTTTCTATCTCAGTGCCATGTCAGGGGAACAGGAAAGAGAGGTGTTAAAGACAATAGTTCCCTTGTCCTTCTCTAGAAATTAAATAGTCCCAAGAACTTAAGAGAGCTGCTGACCAGCCTAAGTAATAGGAGGGTACCTGGCAGAAAAGAATGAACTGAGGAGGTAGAATCCTTCTGTCCCTTCTGTTTTCCTAGGACAGCCAAGGAGATCTTAGAGGAAGGAACTTCCAGAAATCACAAAAGATGATCTGACCTCAGGTATTGCTACTGAAACCAGACAGCAACCTGGTCATGGAAGGGGATGGCCCACTAGAAGTTTAATTAATCTTTTTGGCAATATCTTACTTTCAAATCAAGAATGAATCAAGGATTTTATCTGAGGTTGGTAGTGAGTCAACTTTGAAGAAAAAGTCCAGTCAAACTCTGGACATCTGGGGCCACCTTGGAAGATGGGATTCTGAACCCCTATAGTAAGTAGTGTCTCATTAATATTTATATTTAATGAGAAGAAACTGTGATCAACTCAATTATCCTTTTGCTTGTCTATTAGTAGATAAGGATGCAGACACATTGGATAGTAAATGTATTACTGGTTTTTATCAAGTCCCGTTCCCAGGACAGAACGTATCTGACAGACACAAATATTTTTTTTT
>NW_007737582.1:12662-23517 GCF_000696425.1 Galeopterus variegatus | reverse complement strand
GGTGCACTCTCCAGTGTGCCACCGGGCCGGCCCCAGACACAAATATTTTTGGTGCCTGAATTTTGGTGCATAATGTGGATGGGAAGCAGACTCTGAGATGAGGATGAACATTCAGGGGTTGATTAGGAGGGAAGGAAGCAGCGTTGGGTGGGGATGATGCAGCTTCAGCAGAGGCCTCAGCCAATTCTAGGGGGAGCTCAGAAGCAAGGATGACTCTTCAGAGCTGTCCTGAATTGGGCCAAGACATCAGATGCTGGCCATCTTAACAAGGGGTGTGACGTGGGTGGGGATGATGCAGCTTCAGCAGAGGCCTCAGCCAATTCTAGGGGGAGCTCAGAAGCAGGGATGACTCTTCAGAGCTGTCCTGAATTGGGCCAAGACATCAGATGCTGGCCATCTTAACAAGGGGTGTGACCTTGGGTGAGGCAGTTTTCTCCAGCCAAGGTAGTCCAGATAGGGATCTGACAGCTGAGAACTTCTGCTTTCAGCACTCCTGGAAAGTGAGAGTAAATCCTTCATTCCTGAAGGAGGATTGGGCAGCATATCACAGCAGTCAGCACTGTCCACCCCTTGGGCCATTTTGATCCACTTCTTTGTGTAAGTTCTGGAAGAGGGTCCTCTAGGATTCCAGTGGGCCTGTCTCTCTGATGCAAACTTAGGAGAGAAAGGTAGTTGGACAAACTATAGTTCCTGCATTTGCAGCTAGTCTTGGGGCCACGACTGATACAGTCACCCTCCTTTACTCTTTATTCTAGATTCCCACCCCCTTTGTTAACATCTCTGCTGATCTTGGTGGCTTACTTGTTGGTGTGACCCAGACCCTCATTCCTGAATCCCTGGTCATCATGACTTCCTCTGGCTGAGGCTCCTGCTCTTACTTATTTACCATCAAAATAGGGCAAGGAGGTACCAAGCAGCACCCAAGTGGATCATCTGGGTGTCAAGCATATCTCTTCCTCCCTAATTGTATAATAGCAGCCCTATGTCCTCCCAATGACCAGGGTAACAGTTACTTAGTAGTTACCTTACTAAGATGGTGACTTTTCTTGCCCCCTATTGTGAAAAGCCTGAAGTGCTCAGGTGGAAGCTATAGCTTATTGTTCAATGAGACTCTGTCTGTGTCCCCTGGAGGAAGCATTGCCTCTCTGGGTACCAGGGCCAAACCACAGAGCCCCACATTGTGGGGGCAGGAAAGACAAGTTCCCCAAGTGGGACCCTGGCAATAATGGTATGTGGGGCCACTCCTGCTTCTACTCCATGGTTCTGAGACCCATATATTCCACCTACTGGACACAGTACTCATATAAACACTGCTGATTTAAAATGTACACTGCATCCTGGAGGATGGCCCCAGTCCTTACCAGGTAGCGTTTGTGAGTTGGTACTTGAGCTATGCTTTCAATAGGCTGTTCCACCATCCTCTCAAGCAGTCAGCTTCAGGGTGTTGCAGTGTATACATAAGAGGTAGGTAGATTCTATGGTAGTTGACCTCTCCCGAAGCTCCTTTGCTGTAATATGTATTCTTTAGTCTGGTATGAAATTATGTGGGGTACTCTGCCAGTGGACCGAACTCTGTAAGTCTTTGGTCAGTAGTGCTGGCTGAGGCCCTATGGTAGGAAAGGGAAACCTCAAACCCAGAATACGTGTCTATTCCTTTTCATAGGAATAGACACATATTCTACCCCTTCTATGGAGGAAGGGGTCTAATGTAATCAACTTGTCCCCAGTTGGTGGTTGGCCCCTCAGAGGAAGGGGTTTTACTGGGGACTCACCATTGGTTCCTGCTGTTGGCAGGTCAGCCATTCAGCAGTTGGAGTGAAAGGTCATTCTGTTGAACACATGCATAGCCTCCATCCCTGCCACCATGGCTACTCCTTTCAGGTGTCCATTGTGTCTGCCATGGGGTGGCTATTGACAGAGGCTGGCCGAGTCATTCTCTCTGCTTGGCTGTTTAGGGCCTTTTCTGTGGTGGATCATCTCTGATGGGCATCGACAGGGTCTATGAAGATCTTCACACTTGGTCCATTTACTGTTGGCCACGAGTCCATGTGTAGTCTATCCGTGGGCCACTTCTCTTTTTACAAAGTGGCTGACCATGTCCGCCATCCAAAGATCTGCTTTTTTGGGGGGACCTTTGCTCACCACTGTATTTAAAGGCCAATCCTGAGCAAGGTTGTAGAGCAGCCACCATCTGTTTTTGGTTCCTGCCCACATACTGAGCTGACCCATCTATGAGGGAGTTCTTCCTCTTCCATTGGCTGGTCGAAAGGGATCACCTATGCGGCCACAGGCATGCACTGAGGGACAGGCACTGCTACAACAGTGGTGGGTAACTCGTTGGTCTGGGCTACCTGCTTGTGCAGCTTGCTTGTGCTCTCTGGCCCCACGTATTCAGTCCCATAAGTACCATTTTGATGTTACAGTGGATTACTGCTGGACCTTCCCAACCTACAAATTGATGGTTCTGACATACCAGTTCACGAGGAGCAGTTATGGCTGCATGGTCACTTGGTGTCCCATGGTCAGACACTTCATCTCTACCAGGGCTCAGTAACATGCCAGGAACCATTTTCCAAAAGATGCATAATTCTTTGTTACAGGTGCCATGCCCCAGAATCCCATGGATCTGTGTTATAATTTTCCCATTGCTACTTGTCATAAAATGCACATGGCATCTTTTCTCACCACTGAAGTATCTATTACCATGCAGTCTGCTTGGATATATGGCCCAAATGGCAGGGTTGCTTGAACTACAGCCTGGACCTGCTGCATAGCCCTTTCCTGCTATGATCCCAGTGAAAAGCTGACAACTTGTCCTGCACTGGAAACTTAGTATATGTGTTAGAGTAATATTTCCAGGCATGAAATTATTCTGCTGCCCTCAGAACCCAAAGAAGCAAAAACTTTCTTCTTCGTGGTGGGAGATGCAAATTGCAGTATTTTTCCTTTATGTTGGAGGTGAAGTCCTAGTCTGCCTCAGTCCATTAAATGTCTAAAATTTTTGCTGATATGTTGGGCCCTGAATCATCAGAGGGTATATTTTCTATAGTCTAGATCATGTGTCTTGCTGTGGCTTCCAGTATACCAGTCGCATCTTGTTTATATGCTCTGATTAAAATAGTGTCATCAATAGAGTGGGCCAGTGTGACTTTTTTGAGATGTTCTGTCAGTCCAGGTCTCATTAGATTATATTATAGTAGAAGGTGGGAGAGGTAGCATAGTTCTGAGGCAAGACTATAAATGTTTACTGTTGTTCATTTCAAGTGAATGCAAACTGCTTCTGATCTTCTGTGCTGGTAGAGATGGAAAAGAATGCATACGTCAGGTAAATGATCACATGCCATGTACCTGAAGCCACTCTAGCAAAGATTTCCTATGTGGCACAGCAGCTGCAATTGGGGGTGCTACTTAGCTGAATTTGTGGTAATCTGCGTTGTATTCTGGGATACTTGTAGTTGTTGCAGGGACCCGAATGGTCAGTTAAAATGAATAGATGACGAGGTGGTGATCCCCACTACCCTCCATCTTTTAATTCTTTAGGTTTGGCACTGATCTTTGCTGGTATCCCTGGGAGGCAGTATATTTCTGATTTTCTGTCTTGGTGGTGGTGTGGGTTGCAGTTACCACCTGGCCTTCCACACTGCTCATAGGCCAAGGAGCAGATGCGGGGGTCCATTTGCTGGTATCCCTGGGAGGCAGTATATTTCTGATTTTCTGTCTTGGTGGTGGTGTGGGTTTGCAGTTACCACCTGGCCTTCCACACTGCTCATAGGCCAAGGAGCAGATGCGGGGGTCCAGCCAACTAGTCAGCACGTCTGTTGCAGTGATTCATCGGGGACTGGGAAAATGACCACCAGGTGGGCAATGGGCCTACTGTCCTCACTGTGAGCTGAACCCAGGTCAGGACTCCTTTTGCTACTGGCTCCCATGTGCCTCTAATAGGGGGGCCATGATGATGCCTCAGTTTCCCGGATTTCTGTGCCAACCTCATAGGCTGCCACAGGAAGAGGATGTGTGCTTTTGGTGAGCAGCTTTCTTCAGCTGAGGCAACTCCTGTAGGGACTGGCAGCTGAGGGCGTTCCCCTTGTAGCACTCCTAGCAGCTGGGGAATAAGATCGTCATTCCTGAAGGGGGATCTGGGCAGAACACAGTGTTCCTACTACACCTGCTCACCCTCTATCCCCACCATATATACAGTCTCCTGTGTTCTGCCAGAGGCATATGGATGGCAGCCAGTGAGACTTAAGCTTTGGGACCCTCACTTGTGTGGGCCCCTTCCAAAACCCTGAATCTAATTTTGTACTTTTTTTTTCTTGAAAAGAGTTGCCCAAATGTAGAAGTTCCACAAAACTCAAATCTTCCCAATTCTGCCTTATTTATTCTGAGTTTGGGAAGGGGAAGAGAAAGGAAATTGGCATCCAAGTGCCCACTCTGTCCCAAGCACCATGCTTGGTGTTTTGCATGTATTATATAATTTACATTTGGGAATGTTACTTGCATTTCTCCAGTGTTCACAATCTGGTTTCTCAGTGTCTTCTTTGTGTATGCTTTTATTTTTGCCTGAGAGGTCCTTCCTCACTTTGTTTGTATTTGGAAGCCTTTCTCATTTTTTTTTTCCCTTTTTGTCTTTTTTCATGACCGGTAATGGGATCGCAACCATCGGTGTCACCCCCGTACCGTGACCGGCAATGGGATCGCAACCATCGGTGTCGCGCCCACACCGCGCTCAACCAGTGAGCGGACCGGTCTCTACATGGGATCCGAACCCTCAGCGGGAGTGCCGCTGCGCTCCCAAGCGCCACACTCTACCGAGTGCGCCACCGGGCCGGCCCACCTTTCTCATTTTTAAAAATATTTAACTCAAATTCCGTTTTCTCTGAGTCCTTCTTGTTCCCTGAAGAAGGGCTGGGTGCTTCTCACGGTACCTTGCGGGCATCCCTCACCAAGTTCTGCTTGCAGATGACAATTGCCCTCTATACTTGTGTCTCCCGTGCTCCTCTCTGGGTTCTGAAGTGGCGGATTCTGTGCTGCTCACCTTCGTGTCCTCAGGTCTGGCACAGTTCGTGTCACAGAGTGGCAGCACATTAAATATCAGTTGACTGCTTAAAATGGGATTGATTCTCCAGTGTGGAAAACGCATCTCAAGAAGATCCTATTTCCTTTCTTTTGAGAACTAAGTTTATGAAGCAACTTCTGATAAAAAACTTGATTTCTGAATTTCTTGATAACAGGATGAAGATGTTCTTAGAGAAAAGAAACAGGTATTTCTAGCAGTAGAAAGAATATTTTCATAGCAAAAGTACATTCTAGTCTGTCAATCAGACACTTGAGAATATTTTAGCCAGAGTCAATCCCTCAGATCTGGAATGCTTTTAAGCTAATGGGTAAGACTGAATTTTAGAAGCTGTAATAAAAGTTGTAGAATCTGGATACTATGTGGAGTTACTGATCTTCATATTTATCAGATATTTTTGGCACAAAATGGGCTTATCTTGTGTATCCTAGTTTGTGAATTCCATATCAGTCAATAAACAAACATTTATAGCATCATCCTTGTTTTGTGAACAATAATCCATGTGTGAATATGTCAGAATTTATTTGACCAATCTGTTTAATAATAATTTTTTAGGTTGTTTCTAATTTTTTGCCCTTATAAACAAAATGTCAGTGACCATCTTTATGCATGCATCTTTGCGAATGTATCCGATTATTTACTGTAGATAAACTTCTAAAAAAAGAATTGTTTGGCCAAAAAAATTTTTTAAAGATACATACATATATATATGTGTATGTATGCATATTTGTTTTGTTGCCTTGGCAGAGATAATTTCATGCTTCACATCCATACTGTAGATTTGCTGCTGCTTCTAGCTCCCCTTACCTCTCAGTGGACTCATGTGCCTGATTCCCAGCCATGGACTCTGAACAGAATTAGTGTGTGGTCACTTCCTGGCCACGGTTGTTAAAAAGCAGGTGTGCCTTCTCCACAGCCTCCCTCTTCTCCGGTCTCTTAGCTCTGTCAATGTCCAGGGTGACACTGGAAGCCACACTGAAGTCAGGCTCTGTCATCCTCTCTATCAATAAGAGGATGAGAGGCCCCTACCACCAACAGGATTATCCATTTCAGAGTCTGGGTAAGTAAGAAATAACTTATTGTGTTAAGCCACTGACATTAGGGGTTTGTCTGTCATAGTACCTAGTGCTTTCTTATCTGTTTTCTTATCTATTTGGAGGACAGCTAGCTTATCCTCCAAAAAGATTGTTCCTCTACCAACAGCATATGGAAAACAGCTCCTTGTTTCCTTCAGTCTCACCAACACTTCCACAGTGCTTAAAATATTGCCAAATTTATAGCTGGTAAGTGGTAGGTGTCTCATTATTGTACGATCTTGCAATTCTTTGAGCCGTAGTAAATATGACATGTTTATTGACTACTTGTATTTCTTCTTAGCCCAGAGATCTATGATTTCAAAAACTCCTGGAAGGCCAAAACAAAACAAAACAAAACAAAATCCAACTTTTAAAAGTTCTTCTACATGTATATATATGAACACTTGGAGATGCTGTCTTTAAGCCAAAACATCTAGGCTGAATGAACAGAAAAAGAGAGTAACTTCAATATAGTTTATTTGGGGCTGCCAACAGCCTCTCAGTAAGGCTGTGAACCAGTGCAATGGGGTGTGTATGAATAGAACAGAAAAAAACCCAACAAAAGTCATTCAGTTGTTTTAATGACTCTTGAATCCACTGGATTAAGTGAATATTTATCTTATTCAATTGAGTGACACTAATTGGTGAAGAGAAGGCAATCAAATAAGCTGTGCAGTGTAGTTATTCAAAGTTCATATTTTTTTCTCATTTGGGCAATTCTAAAAATAGTCTAGTATTTATCGAAATACACTACAACCATTAGGGATGCTGTGTGCATTTGGGTTTGCTTTTATGTTTTTAAACCGAGGGTTAAGTTATTTTGTTCTTTGAATCAGATCATTGAACACAAAAATAGCCTGTGATAAGTCATGATGTTTGTTGCCAAAAACCTACATCCATAAGAGGATGAGGTGGTTTGCAGAAGTAATAGGGAGAGGAGAAGCTTTGTAGGAAGGATCAGACTGGCTTGGGAGAAGCAGGAGGGAAATACGCAGTTCTCTCAGCTGGGCCCCGTGATTCTAGAAGCAGTGAGGACCCAGGTTCATCCTCATGGTGGTAACTGGTGAGGCAGCAAGATCCCAAAGAGAATGGCTGCATGTTGCAGAGCGAGGAGAAGCTTTGTAGGAAGGATCAGACTGGCTTGGGAGAAGCAGGAGGGAAATACGCAGTGCTCCCAGCTGGGCCCCGTGATTCTAGAAGCAGCGAGGACCCAGGTTCATCCTCATGGTGGTAACTGGTGAGGCAGCAAGATCCCAAAGAGAATGGCTGCATGTTGCAGAGGGGAAGGCCTGACCTCAGGCCCGGGGTTCCCACTCTTCCATGTATCTCTCTACCTCTGGCAGAGCATAGAAGCCACAGAATTTCCTCGATCTGAAGAGACCATGTAAACCTGAGACAGTGGGTATCTCAGCAGCAATTTGTGAAGACAGATGACCTCAACGTGACCCTGGAGAGAGGAACATCTCCCACCAGGCTGTAGGATGGGGACTGAGCCAGAAATTAAGTTTATTTATTGAAACTTGTATTATTGTGCACACCTGAGTCAGTAGACAGAGATTAATGTCCACTGTAACCACATTTCCTGGGGCCAAACATCTCAGATCGTTATGCGCTCATGAGGAGCCGTAGTTTTATTTAATTGCATTTGTTCATTTACCATAATTTGATAATATTTCCTATGAGCACACATTTAAATAATTATTCAACTGAAATGATGTTTTCAGAGTTAGCCTGGCAAAGGGGCTTTGGAATCAGAAGACTCCAGTGATATATGATCGCTCAGCATGTGGTATAGATTTGAATTTCATCATGACTTGGCAGAAATCATAGCAGATTTATTACGGGTATTTAACTGTGGGTAGAGTTATGTGCAGAGAATACTTCATAAAATCAGTGCCCTTGAGCTCCAGTCACAGGACACTGGATCCTAAACTTTAAAGGGGGACCCTAGAATTTCCCCCTGAATCTTTGCTTAGGAGTATATGAAATTCCAGTCATATCAAGCTTCAAGTTACCTTGAAGAGGAGAAGTTTAGGGGCGTTGCTAGGGATAGGAACTGTGCTGGCCTTGGCCTTAGGCTTAAGCCTTGATTCTGGACGGCTGCAATACTTGTTCTAGGAGAATGGACCTTCCCCCCAAGTCATCTGCTCTATTAGTTTTGGATTTGAGACCTGATGCCACAATGTTGACAGCTGGGCTGTCACTCTGTTTCTGAGTTACTGCCTTCTTTCCTATGTAGCTGCATTTTGATTAGTATTTGGGAATTGATTCTACTAATACAGATCACATTGCTGGGCAAGGCAAACCAATCCATGGATTGTTCCCCATTAACAGTCTGTGACATTTTCAGATTCACTGTCGGCTTTGATGTCTGTGAATGAGAGTGACTAAAAAACCCATGTGATTTCAGTCTGCTCAGACTTGTGGCTTCCTCCCCACCTCTTGGACCACCTCTATGTGGGGGTTCCTGCCTGTAGCTGTTTCTGTCAGGTCATGATTATGCTGAGGAGCTTGAAACCCTGCTCCAATACATCTTGGGAGTGTTCTGCCTTTTTTTTTTTTTAAATTAATTTTTCATTTGCAGCTGGCTGGTAGGGGGTCCAAACCTGTGACCTTGGTGTTATGAGTCTGTGCTCTAACCAACTGAGCTAAGCAGCCAGCTGGGAGTGTTTCTCTTGCTTGTGTGAACAGCAGTGCCTCTGCACCTCGTTGGTATAGCTTCATAGGAAGATCAACGTAGCTATCCCCTATTTTCTGAGTCCTGTAAATGCCATTCCTAAGGCAGTCATGGGTCTGTCTCGGAGTTCACTTTTGTGTAGGGAAGCAGTGGAAATACTGTTAATCAACAATGTGAAGGGAGAGACTTAGCTGATAGTGTCTCAATCCTGTATCTGCATGTGCTGTGAAATTAGGGATTTAAAAAAATTTTTTTATTATTTATTTATTTTTAAATTTATTTTATTTATTGAATCAAAATTGATTATACATATTTTGGGGGTTGAACATTGAGATATGTTGATCAAATCAATATTACTAGCTTATATATTGTTACAAATCATAATTATTCTTTATGCCCCGTGTCCAATCTTTCCCCACCCCCTCTCCCTCCCTCTTTCCCCCTCCACCCTCTAATTACCCTAAATTTCTTCTCTCCTTCTGAAAGAATCATGGTTACTCTGTTAATTTGTTCCCTAGATGATCTGTCCAATGCTGAGAGGTGTGATCAGGTCCCCAATATTATCGTAGAGAAGATGCTTCTGTCACTCTGAAATGGACTTTGTGGGGAGAGACAGGCTCTTCTTTTCTTTATCGCTGCTGGTGACTCTCCTTGTGTCAGTGCACTCCAGTGGTTGAAGGATCATCTGCGTAGTGGTTGTGGCATCTAGCCACTTTCACGGCAGCCATGGTTATTGTGGTGGCTGTGGTGGGCCACCCACATGTAGGTGATGTTTTTGGCATGCTCCTTAGCACTGGTGGTGTGCCTGGTTGTGGGGTATGTCTGGTCCCCTTCTCCATGCCTCTGATCACTGTGTGGGCCCCGAGCCACTGGCGTGGTATGCCTGGTCATGGGAGGGTGGTCTTATCCCCTTCTCCATGCTCTGGGCCTCGAGGCACTGGTGTGGCATGCCTGCTTGTGGGAGGGGGATCTGGTCCCCTACTCAATGCCTTGGGTCCCCAGATGGGCCCCGAGACACTGGTGTGGTTGTGGGAGTGGGGGTCCGATCCCCTTCTCCATGCCCTGGGTCCTTGGGCAGAACCTGAGGTGCTGGCCCGGCATGCCTGCTTGTTGGAGGGGGGTCCGGTCCCTTTCTCTATGCTCTGGGACCATGGATGGGCCCTGAGGTGCTGGCGTGGCGTGCCTGGTTGTGGGAGGAGGGTCCGGTCTCTGGTTCTATAACTTGGGTTACTGGGTGGGTCCCAAGGTGCTGGCTCAGTGTGCCTGGTTTTGGGAGGGGGTGTCCATTCCCCTTCTCCATGCCTCAGGTCACCAGGTGGGCCCTGAGATGCTGGTGCGTTTTGCCTGGATGTGGGAGTGGGGCCCAGTTCCTGGTTCCAAGCTTCCAGTTCCCAGGCAGGCCCAAGGTGCTGGTGGTGTGCCTGGTCTGGAACTAGTTTTTTGTCCTTTGCTTACTTCTAACATGGGGGAACTTCCTGTGGGAACCAGTACTTGAGCTGTGTGGTTGAGCTAAATTGCTGCTTTGCTGCTGTTTCCCTAGGGAAAACATTTTGTGCAGCTCAGGGTTTAATGGTTGATCTTATAGGTACTTCCAGCTCTCCAGAGACCCGGTGCACCTGGATTGCGTAGAAACTCTGATCTGGGCCTGAGTTTTTTCATCAAACTGCACCCTTTGCAATTCTGCATTCCCGACCAGTCTCCTCTGAGTGGTCCTGCGCTGATTGGGGGGCAGATTAGCTGTCCTTGCTGTGTCCCAGTGTTCCCCTGGTGGGCCCGTCTCCCGCAATGCCCATGCTCCAAGCACTTCCAATGGGATGGGCCCTGCACCAGTCCCTTGCAATGACTCACTGGCCTCTGAATGGCTCCCCTTTTCAGCTGTTCTGGCTCCTCGCTCATGCGCGGGTGCATGGGAACACTTAGCGGTCTTGCTGTCCTGGGTGCCACAAAGGCCCTTTTCTCCCCTGCCTCCTCCAAGTAACTCCATCTGAAGGGCACAGCTGCGGCTTCTGCCGGCTCCTGCTCCATGTG
>NW_007737582.1:11086-11489 GCF_000696425.1 Galeopterus variegatus | reverse complement strand
TCATAGGGACCTCTATCTTTTCTACATTCTCCTTTCTTCAACCTATAGATTTAAACATGTTTATTCCTATTTTTTTCAACTACATTTCAGTAGGTGACACCACAAAACAGATAATCTAATGACACCTCAGACCTCAATTCTCTGAGAGGGTTTTGTGGGGAGTTGGCCAGTTTCTAACAGTTTCTGACATAGCAAACTTGGCGAGATGCCTGGGTAGGCAAAAATCCTTGTCCTAACAGTTGGGAGGGGAGTGTTAGGGTGGGAGAGAGGGGAAGCTGAGTCAGGGTAGGCTATATAATGCTCCAGTAATGATTCAACACTGCAGCCTCAATGGCTCGATGCAGTGAAGAGTTATTTCTTGATCATGCACGGTATTTGGTGGGTCCTGATGCTTTATAGAGCA
>NW_007737582.1:3682-10699 GCF_000696425.1 Galeopterus variegatus | reverse complement strand
AGTGAAGAGTTATTTCTTGATCATGCACGGTATTTGGTGGGTCCTGATGCTTTATAGAGCAACTCCATCCCAAGCAGTGATGCAGTGATTCAGGAATCCCACCTGCTTCTTCTTCTTTTTTTTTAAAGATGACCAGTAAGGGGATCATAACCCTTCAGTTGGTGTTGTCAGCACCACGGTCTCCCAAGTGAGCTAACCGGCCATTCCTATACAGGGATCCGAACCGGTGGCCATGGTGCTATCAGCACCGCACTCTCCCAAGTGAACCACGGGCTGGCCCTCACTACCTGCTTCTTTTTAATGTCTCTGTTATCTCAGCACATGGATTCGAGCCCACGGTGGCAGGGAAAGACAGAGCTAGAGGCTTGTGCAGGAGCTTTTTCACTGCTTTGCCTGAAAGTGACATATGGTACCTCTGTGTAGAGTTCATCAGCCAGAATTAGTCCGTTGACCCTGCCAAACTACAAAGAGGCTAGGAGGACTCTGCTCCCAGAAATGAGAGTAGACCCTGATATTTGTGACCGATAGTAATGTTTACTCAGTGGAAGATATAGAATAATAGGACTAAGGCTTTTGCCATGAGGTGGGGCTGCTGTGGCTGGCATTTTCCTATAGTTTTCTCCCCAACGGGATCATGTTGCTGGTTTAGCATCCCTAACATGAGATGCCCACCCTGCATCTGTGATCAGTTATATCTCTCCCTGAGAGTTTCTGCTACGGGGTTCATTTTGAGAGAGTGGGGAGCAGCAGGGAGAAGGGAGAGCAGTTGGTGCAACTCTTTATTTGTCTCCTGCACCCAGTAAAGTCTTTCCTATTTATAAGATTCCTTAAAAGTACTCATTCTGCTTAGACCATGTGGGTGGGTAAGGGAGATTTTGAAAAGCTGCTGCTGATTCCTCCGGCTCATTTAGGAGCCATCTGGAAGAGGCCTTAGGGCCAAGGCGGACGTGCTGTTTCCCCAGCCTCTGAGAGCTGTCCCTGGGGAGCACACAGCACACACTTAGGCTATAAATCACTTCTCTCATTGGTGCTAAATTAACTTTTAAGCCTTCTAAACTCCTGAACCAGCTGATAGCAGGATCCTGTGTAGCAGGATGCTGAGCCCTGTGCTTGGCATGGATTGAACATAAATTGCGTTTGTTGCAAGACAATGCATGCACGAATAGGCAGTCGTTGTTCCCAAAGTCTGGCCTGTGACTGGCTGAATCACAATCACCTTGGACACTGGCTAAAAGGTAGATTCCCAGGCCATGTTTCAGACACACTGAATCAGAATCATCCAGACTGAGGCACAGGAATCTTTATTTAAGAAGCTCGTCATTTAGATGCGCAGTCAGGGTTGGGACTCACCGCAGATGTGGAAAGAGCACTGGAAGTCTGAGGGTCTGATAGCTGGGTTCCAGTCTTTGCTCGATGCTGCGTGCTCCGTGACAAGTCATTTAGTCCTTCTGATCTCAGTTGTGTCATCTGCATAGTGCTGGGATTGAACCTATTTCTTTGAATGAAATATTACTCAGAGCCGAACGCAAAAAGTGGGGTGGCTCTGGTGGAAGCAGTGGTTGTCAAAGAATTCCAGGGATTTCTGGGACACGGTCTGAAACACCTCTGGGAGAGTGATCATTAGGTTCTTTTTTAGTCCTAGAAGCCTTTGAATTGTGGCATAGGCAGTGGGATGTGTTTCTCTGTGTCTCTGTGTTTCTCTCTCTGTTTCTGTTTACCTGTTTCTCTCTCTCTGTTACTGTTTCTATGTGTCTCTATCTCTCTATTTTTGTCTGTCTCTCTTTGTTTCTGTTTCTCTATGTCTGTTTCTGTTTCTTTGTTTCTGTCTGCCTCTTTTTCTCTGTCTCTGTCTCTGTCTCTGTGTCTCCCTCTCTTTCCTAGAACAGATGAAAGCCCAGGATATACCTGTTTCTGTTTCTCTATGTCTGTTTCTGTTTCTTTGTTTCTGTCTGCCTCTTTTTCTCTGTCTCTGTCTCTGTGTCTCCCTCTCTTTCCTAGAACAGATGAAAGCCCAGGATATACATTTCTTTGCAAGTTCTCAGGTGAAACATAGTAGAAATTTGAGAGAAAAATATCTGAAACCCATTTGAAGGTGCAAAGTTGTTCTTGCCTGTAGATTTCTGTTTTTTTTTTTTACTTTTAATAGAATTCTCAGGTTCAGGTGATAATTTTTTGAAGTTGAATTTATTGTTTTAACGTTTTCTAACACATTTGACTAAAGTCCTGGCTGGCAAATCAGGCACATGTTTAATAAAAATGTATGATATGTGGGGGTGTTGACTGTGTAAGCAAGTTTTTTAAAAAATTATTTCATTTAACTACTCAAACACCCACTGGACTCCTGATTAGCTTTGTTTTTGGGGATGCCAGGTATTTACTATATTTGAATGATATGAGATTAGGCATGAGAGAACTCCTTTAGGAGTAAGCCTTAATTAGGTTCCAGGATTGTCCTGGTTTAGCACAGGACTGGAGCCTACAAGATCTAATTTAGCACATTTAACAGCTTTATTTTAAAAATAAAGTCACTATTTCCAACCTCAAACAATAATGACAACTACCGTGTGACTTATAGATTTCTTAATATTTCCACTTCTACATACTTCAGCACATAGTTCCTAAGAACAAGGACGTTCTGACAGTACAACCACATAAGGTTCTAACCCATAACAATAATAAAGTTTACGAAAGTTAACATTAAGGTAATAATATTCTCAAGTATTCAGTCCAGATTCAAATTTCATCAGCTGCTATTCATTTTTTCTTAATGATATCAATATGAATCTTCAAACCTGGACGTGACAGCCCTACAGTTGCAGTATGAGTGAAGTGCGATGGGTGAATTAATCTATATATTCAACATTATTAAATAGCAGTCTTTAGAGATATTGGAAAATAATTTCTAGGGGAATAGGTAAAACATTCTTTACTCTAAAGATCCTACAATCCAGAGGTGCTCATGGAAGTACTCAGAAAATTACAAATAGCAGAACATGTTATGACAGAGAAAACCACAGGTAATATAAAATGAATGGGCACCATTAACAGAAATGGGAAAATCAGAAGAAGATGGTTTGTGAGTGCTGAATTAGAACGTGTTTTGGTAGTGTATTAAACAGGTGCAGACTTCCTGTGGGCTGATGGATCTGGAGATCTGGAGAGAGATTGAAAGCCATAGTTTGGGAAATGTCACAAAGAGGTGAAAGTGGAAATCTTGGGATACAGTTTTAAAAATATAAAAAATCGAGGACAGTAAATTGGAAAATAGATGAAGAAGATCCAGAAAAGTCCAACACATAGTCTCATATAAGAACTACTTTTCTCATCAAATATTGTTATTGGGTTATTTATTTGAGGACTGGGTAATTGCAATTCATATTTTGCTATGCCTAAAACTCTCTATAATCCACCTTCTGCTTTGGATTAGAGGATTTGAAGAAAACGGTTCACATGCAAGTTTAAGTAGAAGGTTAAAAATTCACAATAGTCTTTTTCTGTTGAAATTATGGTATGAATCACTATTGGAAAGCTTTTTGTCTAAAATAGGTAACACCCTGTAGATTCTATTAATTGAACTGCTAGCATGCTTATGTTTTGGGACTTTTTCTAGCACTATTAGATTTGCCAGATGAAAAACACAAAGACCAGCCAAACCTAGGAGATAATCAATTTTTCATGCTCATTATCATTTAGATGAGTCTCTTATAAAGGAATGGTTTCTGCATGGCGCATTTTAATGCTGAGTAACACCTCGTTCCTCTAGGTAGCAAGGAGGAAGACTTATATGTGCCAAGTGAAAATGTTAAGATCTTAAAATTCAGAGTAAAGAGAAAATCAAAAGGATATTTGTGAAAACAAAATGAGAGCCAGAGAACTGATAAAAGCTATTACAAGAAAACTTTTCAGTTTCATCAATATTTTTATAGTTGCTTAACCTTCGTCATTCTCTGTATGCCTTTTCATTGTCCTGAAGGAAGAAGAAAAGCAGTCAAAGCTCAGGTCTTTTATTAAACCTTTTATATCTAGACACCATTTGGAACCATTTCAACACTTCGTATTGAAAAAAACAATGTCTCTTTGGAAAAATGAAAAATGAAAACAGAGACCCATTACAGTGGTTTCAGCAGCCTTGGCCAAAGGTTGATCATCTCACAGCCTCAGGAAACGGAGCTTTATGTATGTATATGACCAGTGAGTGATGTCAGAGACCAGATTATTGGAAGGGTAGAGGGTCCCGTGATTCTGGTGCTCTACTTAAATCGGATTTTTGGTTAATTTACTAACATTTACTAGATCTTAACACTTAAAAAAATATTTGAAGTAATTTCCCCTTCTTTCATTCTGAAATATTTAAGAAAGGTGTTAACACAGCGTGGGCCCATCCCTTAAGGGGTATCGTTTACAAAGCTACTCCAAAGTTGTACTTCATTCTTATTTTTAAAAATAGCTTTTGGCCTTTGGCTCTGGCCACTAGGCCTGTCAGCTTAGACTCTATTGCCTTTCCTACTGTGAACTCATATTTTTCTTTCTCTCAGGGGATTACCCGGCAACGTGTGTGCGCACGTGGCATACAGCACCTGCACTCCCAGCAGATGTATGCGTCCATACAAGGGAATATGTGGCAGAAGAACTGACTAGAAGTGTGAGGTCTGAAATGGGGGAACCAAGAAATACTGCTGTCTTCCCCTCAAATTAGATTGCACTTTTTTAAAGTATAGAATCTTTATTCATTTCACCATAAAAGCTGGTGGCAGTGATAAACGTGATTTCCAAGACTGTACATAACACCAGAAGAGCTCCAACTAATATGCCTGCTTCAATTTCAGTGCTGCTCATTAGAACAACAATGCAAACCAGCTGTCCCCTGGTGTTTGGAGAAGAAAGATCCAATTAACTGGCCCTCATCCACCTGGTTCCAGATTTAGCCATCTCTTTATGAGCCTGTAAGAGCAGCCAGTTTGCATGAATTTTAGTCATTAAATGCAAGTCAGGGAGTAAAGAGAGATGGGGGGAAATGAGTATTCTCTGAAGTGTGGTGGAGGGGGGGGGAGTGAAAGTCCCTCTCAAGCTGGGACATCTGGAAAGGCAGCAATGAATTAATTTAGGAAGCGATTGACCTTAAAACTGTGCCTTATTTCATGTATGTTGAGGTGAAGGCCAGAAATACATTATGTTTCTGTGAATGTAAATCTAGAACCATTTTGGGACGTAATGCATTTGTTTGGATTTTTCTCTTTAGTAATAGTGACATTGAAAGTGTGAACCAACCATCTATATTTGTATTTAACTCAATACCTATATGGGAATATTTAAATTTCACTGAAACTCATCATTAAAGCTTTCCTTTATGGATTGGTGAAAAAATACCATGATTAACTCAGAGATAAAAGCAACGACCGGAGCCCTTAAGCCATCATTATTCCATCTTTTGCAGTAAAACACATAATTGGTCTGTGACCATTTAGGTTGTGGAATGAAACATCTAATGATATGGCTCCTGGAAATGTTACAGGCCTACATCTTTGGAGTAATATCACATTCTCAATAGAGCCATCAATAAAACAATCATTTCTCAGCACTGAAGACTGAAAAAACCTGTTGTATTACATGCTTCAATCTCTTCAAAATCACATTTAAAAAATCCATTTTGGTGCAAGATGACCAATCTCATCTGATTTATAAGCTGTGGCCTCAGAGGAGATATGGAATGCTTGGAGTTGAAGCCACGGAACAAATGTGCTGGGCTGGAAGCAGACACTTCCTGCATTTTGAGCAGTTTCCAGGACGTGCTTCGGCATGTGTCAGTGTACAGTTTTTAAGTCATGTGGCAAATAATCGCTTATTTGGCAGAGTACAATGTCTACATTCCATTAAAGCCTTGTATTTTCGGTTTACGTAAACCCAAACTTTCTGTCTGGTCAAGAAAACATGTAAGAGGATGATTATTTTCCTAAAATCTCCTTCCTTACCACTTCTAATTTTAAAAGAATTTTGTGAATTTTCACTTCTCAGACTATCAGATGATCTTGAAACGGTCTCTGCTCAGAGGGATTTTTAGCCTCCCCATCTCTCACTCTTAGTAATGTTGCAATACATTTTAGAAAAAATATCAAGATCCCTCTGATGTCAACATTGCTGCAGCCTTAGTGCACAGGAAGTAGAGTTCTTCATGAAGTATACTCTATGGAATTTCTTTAAATCATTCGTGGGTTATGTATTTTAATCCCAATAATTTTTCAAAGCTAGGTAGTTACATTTCTACTCACGACCAGAAACAAATAAACAACTTGTTGATCTTGTATTTCTATTAAATAAAAAAAGAATAGAGAAAATAAAGCTCTCCAAACTATAATCACAGTCTTCATGTTTAAAAATTATTCTTCTAGGAGAAGTTGCTTACTTGCTATTGTGAGTTGATTGGTTAACACTTGATTTGAGTAGGTCCGATCAATTATCCAAAGTACTTTTTGGTAATTCTCAAGTACCTTTCCCTCTCTATTCTTATCACATAAACCTCCTGATCTTGTCATATTACTTGGGGACTTCAGCATCTGTCTGAAAGTTGTCCTCTTCTTTCTTTCCTCAATCTTCTTCTCTGGCTCTGATTTCTATGGAGTCAAACCTTCTAAAACCACGGCTTCCTATTATTTTCTTGATGTTCTTATCTCTAGTCACCCTTGAGTTTCTCAATATAAATTATGCTGAAGCTTGGGCCTTAATGTCTGAAATTTGCTTTTACTGCCATAGTTTCCCTACCACTGTAAATGCCTTTGTTTATTCTTATTGATTGAATTGTTTCTGTTCATTGTGACAACTCCATGTTTTCATCTGCCTCTCATTACCTGCTCTTTTAGACTCAATTTGTTTCCTTGCCATCCCTGATCCTGTGGTCAGGCTTGACGATGTCCTCACCAGAATCCTAAAATCCCTCTGCTCGTTTCACCTACCTTGTTTTTGTTTGCTGCTTACCAAAAATTGCTGGAGATAGGATGTTACGTTGAGGGCCGGCCCGGTGGC
>NW_007737582.1:2118-3014 GCF_000696425.1 Galeopterus variegatus | reverse complement strand
AAAAAAAAAAAGGATGTTACGTTGAGTAAATTCACACTTATTCCTGGCAGGATAAAGACTAAATCTTTAAACGTCTGCAAGAGACTTTGTGAGCTGGCCCCGCTGGTGTCCCTTGTCCTCTTGGCCTTCTGTTCCAGCCACACTGGCCTTCTTTTAGCCGCCTAAACACCTCACTCTTACCCTTGGCGAGGGGCTTTTTGCTTAGAATAGTTGCTCCTTTATTTCCTCCTATTTAACTCTCAACCAGCCATTGGATGTCAGTTTAAATATCACTTTCTTCGGGAGAGTGGTAGTTGAGATTAATCCCTCACTTCCATCTGGTATACCGTAGACAATGTACCTCTATCACAGTTACAATTTTACATTTATTTTTGTGATTATACATTTGATGTTACTTTGATGATCACATGGACTATAAGTGTTTCTGCTTTTCCTTGTACCCTCAACAACTGTACTGTGTTCAATAAATATGTAGAGTGAGCATAGTAAATACTTTAAAAGTGGCACTTTTATTAGTAGTAACTCTTGAAGCAAATGATATTTAGACATCTTCAACTATTAGAAATGTTTTCTTTATATCGAAGTGAAATCTCTTTTCCTAATTTTATTCCCAAGGGTCATACAAATAAATGGATTTCCAGCATGGTATTGTCAAATATAGTGTGGTGTAGTAGAAAGAGCATTGCTTTGGAGTAAAATCCAGTTGCAGCTACCCAAACGGGGCTTACTATGTGCCTGGCACTTTGCTCATCATAAATTGGGAATAATAATAATTCCTTTTCTCGGTTTAGTTTTAAAAGCATTTGTTGAGCACCTATTGTGTTCCTTACAGTGCATTAACATTTGGGATAAAAGCTGAGTAACACATATGCTATACTTGAAGAGTTTACAGCCTA
>NW_007737582.1:0-994 GCF_000696425.1 Galeopterus variegatus | reverse complement strand
ATTAACATTTGGGATAAAAGCTGAGTAACACATATGCTATACTTGAAGAGTTTACAGCCTATTGGAGAAGTCGAAGAAAATATCTCAGGAAGGCTTTTTGTTAGGAATATGATTTACTGAAGAATTTACTTGATTTTTCCCATTCTCATAGTAATAACACTCAGGAATTTGGTGGGATTTAGATTATTTCCAGTTACTAGCCCAAAGTGAGCAGTCATTTAGCCAGAGATTCCAGAACCGTTGTGACCCAAGAATGTATCAAGATCCTCCAAGGATGGGTTAGATAGATGAAATTCTTGGAAGGATCTCAAGTTGTGTCATTTGCAACTGGGGGCTTTGCTGGGGACTCACCTCCATGGAGACCTGCTTGCCTCTCCTCCCCTGACCTGGGACTGCACTGCATCCCCTGTTCTGTACAGTCTTCTGTGTGCAGATGCTTTTTACTTCACATAAATACACTTTTATCCTTTGCCTGTGTCAGATGGCGTCTTTGCATCATTCCCTTCGTCCTTGTATCAACCACATAAGGAAATGCGCATATGCTTTGTCCCCCAGCTACATGAGCTATGTGAGATGAGAGGAAACTGCAGTGGGAGGACAAATAGATACAATCTTTCTGAAAACTGGCATTACCTACTAAAGTTGAAGATATGCATTGTCATAACTCTGCATTTCCACACTTAGTGATATCCCCACAGAAGTGTGTCCATATGTTCACCAAAGGACATGTTCTAGGTGTTCATAGCAGCACTATTTGTTATACCCCCAAACTGGAAACTAACCAAATCTCATCAACAGTAGACTTGATAAACCGTGTTGTAGTCACATACTAGAATACAGCAACAAAAATGAACAATTTGTAACAAAAAATTATGTCTTTTTTTTTTTTGTGTGTGTGTCTGGCAACGGATTGCAACCCTTAGTGTCGCGCCCGTACTGTACCGGGACCGGCAACGGGATCGCAACCCTCGGTGTTGCGCCCGCACCTCGCTCA
>NW_007737581.1:64456-66165 GCF_000696425.1 Galeopterus variegatus | reverse complement strand
CCCCTTTAATCTTCACGCTGCTTGCCCGGAGCAGTTGAGACACATGACTGTCCCCTTCTGCGAACACTCTCCTCCCGGCGTTCCTGCTGCTTCTGTTCTCTCCAGGCTCCTCTTCGGTCTCTGGCCAGCTCTCCTTCTGCAGTCTTCTCCCTGAAATCTCGATGGTTCTAAAAGCCGTTTCCCCAGCCTTCTTTTTATTCCTATGCCCTCCCTGGGCAATTTCATTTACTCCCCTGGCTTTGATTACAACTCCTACATGGATAACTTCTCTTTCTTTCTTTTTAAATTAAAAACCTCTTATAATCACAAAGCAGCATATGTACAGACACACAAAAATAATAAGAAAAGGAAAATACACTATTCCCACCATCCAGAGGTTATCGTTGTTAATATCTTATTGTATCTTTCCCAAATATTTATGCATTGTTTTAGTCCTTTTTGTGTTGCTATAACAGAATTACCTGAGACGGGGTAATTTATAAGGAAAAGAGGTTTATTTGGCTTACGATTCTGGGACAGCTGCATCTGGCACAGGCCTCAGGCTGCTTCTATTCATGGTGGAAAGTGGCAGGCAGCCAGCGGGTACAAGCAGATCGCATGGCGAGAGGAAGCAACGGAGAGAGAGAAGGTGCCAGGGTCTTTTTAAGCAACGAGCTCTGGCGGGAACTAATAGAGCGAGAACTCACTCATTAATCCCCGCTCCCCCAGGGAGAGCATTAATCCATTCATGAGGGATCCGCCCCCATGACTCCATCAGTTTCCAGCACTGCCACATTGGGGATCAGATTTCCACATGAGTTTTGGAGGGGACAACACATCCAAACTCCATCATGCACATATACATATACACACAGACACATCTTTTTACAAAATGAGAACAATACTGTTTTGTAAATTGTTTTTTTTTTCAGTTAACGACCTGAAACTTTCCATGTCAATGTGTGTCAGTATGCTTTATCTAGAACCCAGTCTATGTTTAATTACCTAAATCATCCCCAAAATGTCCTTTACAGCTGATTTGTCCAATTAGAAACCAATCCAGGCCTATGCATTACATGGATATATCTTAAGCCCCTTTGCCCAGCATAGACATGACAGTGCGCTTGGTAAATGAATTTGGCCTGAATGGATTTGGCCAGTTAGCCCATAGAACAACCCGTCCCCTAGATTTGACTAGTTGCTTCCTTGTGCCTTCATTTGGCTTATTTCTCTAACCCTCTCATTTCTTATAAACTTAAAATGCAAAGGCATGATGGATTCAATGCCAACCTTGTTAACTAGATTATGTCACAGGAGATGGGTACTTCATATTGTACTTTGTCACGAGATACATATTTTCTGGTTGACCCGCGATTAGGGATCTTAGCATTGACCAATCAATTAAGACAATCAACAGTCTTACCCTTCCATGGTAGTGTTATGTTTTCCCCCTTGTGACCCAAAATTAATCTGTTTGCTGTTATTTGGGCAATATATAAATGTCCAATTCCCCCTCGACAGTAGGCTCATGCCTTTAACACCAGTTTTTACTTGTTGCTTCAATCAATAATTTTAGGAAGAGTTTAGAGTGATTATCAGTCAGGGTTCCTGGTTAAGTATATTTTTATATTAAAAAAGAACTATTTACTTAGGGGTGGCAGTGCCGAGGGAAATATGACCAAACCTAGTCCTTAAGGGGCAGGAGGAAGGAGGCTCCTCCCGCTGCCTGG
>NW_007737581.1:62215-62957 GCF_000696425.1 Galeopterus variegatus | reverse complement strand
ATAATCCTCATTCCGCTGGTTACAGGAGGACGGGCTTTGGGAGGCAAAGTGAACAAGAACGGGTTCTGGAGTCAGAAAGACCAGAGTTCAAAGTCTAGGTTATACTGATCACACGAAAGGAGGCAACGTCACCTGGCCCATAGGCCTCAGCTTCTTCACCTATAAAACAAGGACAGTGACAGAATTTACCTCCTGGGCTGTTTTAAAGATTAGATGCTGAAAAGCACGTAACACAGTGCTGGCGATGACTAAGCACTCAATGCTCTGTTATTAGTAGTAGCTGCTCTGTGGTAGGCAGGATTCTAAACCGGCTGCAATGTTCCCACTCCTGGTCTTCATGTCCTGCATAGACCCTTTGAGTGTGAATGGAACCTGTGAATCCGATGAGATATTACTTTTGTGGTGATATGACGTCACCTAGCAAAAGGGAGCTGATCCGGGGTGGACCCGACCTAATCAGGTGAGCCCTTCAAAAACAGAGCTTTCTCTGGTAGAGAAAGTCAGAGAGGT
The DNA here is from genome assembly GCF_000696425.1 of Galeopterus variegatus. Classification (NCBI taxonomy): domain Eukaryota; kingdom Metazoa; phylum Chordata; class Mammalia; order Dermoptera; family Cynocephalidae; genus Galeopterus; species Galeopterus variegatus. Next base: position 62,447 of record NW_007737581.1, on the reverse strand, counting down.
GTGCTCCTGCCAGCCTGGGGAAAGCAGACAGCCATGCTGCAAATGGCCTGTGGGGACCATGTGGTCAGGAACTCCTGTGGCCTCCAGGAGCTGAGTGTGAGCGCCAGCTGGCAAGAAAAGGGGCACGCATTCCTACAACCACCAAGAACTGAATTCTGCCAACAACCTGAAGGGACATGGAAGAGGACCTTGAGTGTCAGATGAGAACTGCACACAACCAGTGCCTTGACTG
>NW_007737581.1:59803-60241 GCF_000696425.1 Galeopterus variegatus | reverse complement strand
ATTTTCCAAGCCCTAAACACAGCATGTGCCATCTATTAGTTTGGATTTCTTCCCTAACTATCATCATATCAATATGTTGTGGTTTTTCTAAGGCAAAATCTATCCAAATCTGTCTTTGGACTCTGAATCCAGGAAGCCTGGGTTTTATCACTGGGTTGGTCACAGATGCACTGAAAATGGGCAAGTCACTTCCATCTTTGTCTGAATTTCTCCATCTGGCAAATGTAGATTCTGACACGCACCATCAGATAATGTTTGCAAAATGTTTGACGGTCCTTGCTGGTAGGCAGTATGTAATTGCAAACTGTTGGATCATTTTTTTCCTGTCCTAAAAATTGTCCTCTTTCCTTAGAAACTAATTTCAAATTAAAAGTATCACTTTTAACGTATGGACACATGGCAATAAAAATTCAGTTGGCACTGGAAAGTAATTTTTTT
>NW_007737581.1:56748-58253 GCF_000696425.1 Galeopterus variegatus | reverse complement strand
AGAATCATCAGCATTTTGCAGGAGATTTATTTTCCTGTTGAAGGTATTCTTTCCAGAGCCTCCTGACTTGCTAATATAACTTGAGTTGTTAGCTTTTAAAAGCTGTTTTTTAATATCATCTTGCTGAAGGTTTTTTTTGATTTGTTTATCATGGGGATTGTTTTTGTTTCTGTTTTTTCTAGTTTTACTTTGTATTGAGCATCTGGGTTTGGTTGTTTCTTGAATTCCATGTCTTTCTCTTTCTTTTATCGTACTGAAATAAATTATTGGGAAATACAGTTTATTCAGATAAGGGCTTTTTAAAAACCCTTTTAGTCTCCCATTTGGCTGATAGTTTTTGCTGGGAATAGAATTGTTAAAAATCAATTTCCATTAGAACTCTGAATGTATTCTCTCTTGTTCCAGTGGAAAAATCTGATGCCAACCTGATTTTTGCATCACTGGGGCTAATTTTTCCTGCCCACCCACCACCCTGCAAACATTAAGTATTCTTTTCTTTAGCCTTGACAAAAGAAATTTCACAAGAGTATATTTAAATGTGAGTCTTTTTAAAAAATTAATTTCTCTGGGTACCTTATAGGAGCCTATTTTTATAAAACTCTTATCTGTCTTCAGCTGTGGAAAAATCTCCTCCTTCCTTTTTTTCTTGGATGATGACAAATTCCTAACCTTTTGGAAATCATAGTGGGTAGATTTGGGCCCTCTTATATTGTTTTTCCACATTCCTTCACTTTTCCTCACACTTTATCTTTCTGCTTTTTTGTTCTATGTTCTGGGAGATTTAATGAACTGTTTGATCCAGTCTTTCTATTGAATTTTTTATTTTGACCGTGATGTTTTCAATTTCCGTGAATTCTTTCTTGCTCTTGAACAGCAGCCTTTTCTGGTTTTATGGATGCAGTGTCTTATTNCTGTGTTGTGTGCATTAAAGAAAAAGTAGACTATCACAGAATCTTGAGCCTGGGGGTTCAGAAAAGACTTTCCCGAGGAAATGACCCTTGGGATGAGATCAGAGGACAAGTAGGAGTTGGCTGAGGGACAATGAAGGGCTCTGCAGCAGCCTTGTCCACTGCTCGCTTTCCACAGAGTGCACGCACTTTGATCTCGTGCTCATTGGGTCATTTGGGACAGTATCATCTGGTATAGACCTGCTTTCAGAAGTGTTCGTGTGTGGTTTTGGAAGTAAGTTGGAAGGGGAAGGGAACTATACTGACAAAGCAAGAGGAATCTATTATAGTCATTTAATGAATCCTCTCCCCTCCAGGCTTCTACCTGAATGAGAAAGCCAGGCAAAAAAATAATAATAATAATATTAAAAAATTCATATTAAGAATAAAAGCAATAGGCAAAATGATGCCAGATCAGTCAATTTTTTTTCCTTTCCACCTGTGCTAGTATTCTGAATTACTAAGAAAGTCATATGGCAGAATAAACAGTTACTTATCAAGCTAATTAGCCATAGACTGTTTCCTAAGTGGCCATAAAATGGCAGAAATCTTTATATA
>NW_007737581.1:54275-54674 GCF_000696425.1 Galeopterus variegatus | reverse complement strand
TGTTTGTTAAGTATAACAGTAGCCAGTATGTATAATATTTTAGTTAAAAGTATATTATTCATTATATAATCAATTCCATTCATTTCAAATAAAAACTATTTACTGATTACATACTCTGTGCCAGGCACTGTTCTAAGAGCTAGGGATACATCAATGAACACAACAGACAAAGCATCCCTGCCTTCACAGAGCTTAGGTTTTAACATATGTTTAGACTCATAGAGAGTATTGCTACTCCATGTTTTTTAACCTGTGCCAATAGGAAAGAAATGTACACACCCAAATTGGGAGGAGGAGGGAGGAAGTAGAGAAAGCAGGGCACTGAATTTTTATCATGCATTATTATAATATGCCTTGACTTTCTCGCTAAGTTAACGCAGAATCATCAGCATTTTGCAG
>NW_007737581.1:48170-52280 GCF_000696425.1 Galeopterus variegatus | reverse complement strand
AACAGGTCTCCAACCAAGCCCCCTCCTCTGGCTCACCTCTGGCTCTGTCTCTTGTATCTACTGATTCCAGGCTCTCGCCTTGTGAAATGTTCTCAACTTTTTGCGATCTTCTTCTGTGCATGTTCTGAGCTGTGCCTCTCTTTCTCTCCCTGACTTTTCTCTAATAAAACTCACCTATCTTCCACTACAGATGTTACTAAAAATCTTTCATCCCTTCATGTACTCACCTCCTATTTTCAGTCTCTATGAACTTATTCCCGATTTTCCACTTTTCTGTCATTTTAAAAGATTTCAAGGAAAGTAGACATGTATGCCCTGCCCAGTATCTTGTATCAGAATCTGTTTTCTTTCTCCATTAAGATACTTAAAATATCACTTTAAATTGTGTCCTAATCATGTTGTTTTTAAACAAATATTAAAAAGAGACTTTTCCTAACCTTTTGTCTTGAGGAAATTGGTGGTTATTTTTGACTTAGTTTCTATCATAGCAAAATCTACTCCAATTATTGATTTAAATATATTATCTCAGTAACTGTGTTCAAGTTATGGCATGTGCCCAGCATTGAGAATTGGAGGTTAGGCAAGAACCTCTATATTCTAAAAATAACATTTTTAACACACAGTGTATTTGTTCCTAAGTCAGAAACCTGAGATTATACAGCGTTGTGGGCTTTTAACAACTCAGATGCAAGTCCTTCCTTGATTTTGGCAATGGTTTCTTAGATATGACCCCAAAAGCACAAATATCCAAAGAAAAACTAAATTGAGCCTCATCAAAATGAAAAACTTTTATGCTCCAAGGGACACTGCTATGTCCAAATGTTTATGTCACTCCAAAATTTATGTTTAAATTCTAACCCCCAAGGTGATGATATTAGGAGGTGGGGTCTTTGGGAGGTGATTGGGCATGATAGCAGAGCCTCATGAATGGGACTAGTGACTTTAATAAAGAAGGCCTGCGAGAGCTCCTTCTCCCCTTCCACCATGTGAGGTTGCAGTGAAAAGACATCCATCTGTGAGGAAGCCTCATCAGACACCAAATCTTGGACCACCAGCCTTCAGAACTGTGAGTACTAAATTTCTGTTCTTCATAAGCTGCTGAACTTATGGTATTTTGTTATAGCATCCCAAACAGACTAAGATAGACACCATAAGGAATTGAAAAGACAATGTGCAGAATAGGCCAAAATGTATACAAATCATACATTCAACAAGGAACTTGTATTTAGGATTTATGAAGAGCTCTTTCAACTCGATAAAAAGACAAAAAATCCAATTAAAAATTGGGCAAAAGGTCTGAATAGACATTTCTCCANTTGTATTGAGCATCTGGGTTTGGTTGTTTCTTGAATTCCATGTCTTTCTCTTTCTTTTATCTTATTGAAATAAATTATTGGGAAATACAGTTTATTCAGATAAGGGCTTTATTTTAAACCTTTTAGTCTCCCACTTGGTTGATAGTTTTTGCTGGGAATAGAATTGTTAAAAATCAATTTCCATTAGAACTCTGAATGTATTCTCTCATGTTCCAGTGAAAAAAATCTGATGCCAACCTGATTTTTGCATCACTGGGGCTAATTTTTCCTGCGCACCCACCACCCCGCAAACATTAAGTATTCTTTTCTTTAGCCTTGACAAAAGAAATTTCACAAGAGTATATTTAAATATGAGTCTTTTTTAAAAATTAATTTCTCTGGGTACCTTATAGGAGCCTATTTTTATAAAACTCTTATCTGTCTTCAGAAAAATTAATTTCTCTGGGTACCTTATAGGAGCCTATTTTTATAAAACTCTTATCTGTCTTCAGCTGTGGAAAAATCTCCTCCTTTCTTTTTTTCTTGGATAATGACAAATTCCTAACCTTTTGGAAATCATAGTGGGTAGATCTGGGCCCTCTTATATTGTTTTTCCACATTCCTTCACTTTTCCTCACACTTTATCTTTCTGCTTTTTTTGTTCTATGTTCTGGGAGATTTAATGAATTTTTTCTATTGAATTTTCTATTGAATTCTTTCTATTGAATTTTTTATTTTGACCATGATGTTTTCAATTTCCATGAATTCTTTCTTGCTCTTGAACAGCAGCCTTTTCTGGTTTTATGGATGCAGTGTCTTATTNTAGGTTTATACCCAAGAGAAATCAAAACTTACATCCACACAAAAACTTTTTTACAAAAGCTTGCAGCAGCATTATTCATAGCAGCCAGAAGATGGAAACAGTGCAAATGTCCGTTAACTGATGGATAAATAAAATGTGGTATGCCCATACAAGGGGATATTATTGATAATAAAATGTAAGTACTGACACATGCTGCAATATGCCACAACATAGATGAACCTTGAAAACATGCTAATTGAAAGAAGCCAGTCACAAAAGGCCAATATTGTATGACTCCATTTGTATAAAATATCCCGCATAAGCAGATCTACAGAAAGAAAGTAATTTAGTGGCTCCCTACAGCTGGGTGGATATTAGGTTTGGGAGGTAATATCTATAGGGTCTAAGGTTTCTATTTGGTGATAAAAGTGTTCTAAAATTGATTGTGGTGATGTATGCACAACTCTTGAATATACTTAAATCCATTGAATTGTATAATTGAAAAAGTAATGGGCCGGCCCGGTGGCGCACTGCTGCAGTGCGCCGCTTGGGAAGCGTGGTGGCGCTCCCGCTGAGGGTTCGGATCCCGCATACGGACCGGCCGCTCACTGGCTGAGCGAGGAGCGGGGGTTGCGATCCCGTTGCCAGTCCCGGTCCGGTACGGGCGCGACACTGAGGGTTGCGATCCGTTGCCGGTAACGAAAAAAAAAAAAGAAAAAGTAAGATTGAATTTGGAGCCGTGTTGAGTAGGGTTTAAGAATACAGACTGGGATTAGGCTGACCTGAATTAAATTTCTGGCTTTATTATTTACCCATAATACAACTTTACAAAGGTACTAATTCTCCCTGCACATCAATTTCCACATCTGGAAAGTACAAATAAAGATATCTGACGCAAAACACACACACACACACACACACACACACACACACACACACACACACACTCCTCAAGGAGACTGGAAAGTGGATGCAGGACAGTGTACGCTGGTCAAAGGCTTCTCCCCTCACTCCTCTGCATACTACTATGCACCCTCACGACTATGCAACAGCATACACCTCACACCTATGCACTACTATGCACCCTCACGACTATGCAACAGCATACACCTCACACCTATGCACTACTATGCACCCTCACGACTATGCAACAGTGTACACCTCATGACTATGCACTACTATGCACCCTCACGACTATGCAACAGCGTACACCTCACAACTATGTACTACTATGCACCCTCACGACTATGCAACAGCATACACCTCACAACTATGCACTACTATGCACCCTCACGACTATGCAACAGCGTACGCCTCACGACTATGCACTACTATGCACCCTCACGACTATGCAACAGCGTATGCCTCACGACTATGCACTACTATGCACCCTCACGACTATGCAACAGCGTACGCTTCACGACTATGCACTACTGTGCACCCTCATGACTATGCAACAGCGTACGCCTCACGACTATGCACTACTGTGCACCCTCACGACTATGCAACAGCATACACCTCACGACTACGCACGCTGGTGCAGAGGCAGCTCTGTCCTGGTTCCATTCTGCCATCATTGCCTCAGGGGAGGTAAGACAGATAAATTCAGTGAGAAACCAACTAATTGTCAATTTCTCTTGGCCCTTTCTTTCCCTCTGNTTTCTCCAAAGAAGATATACAATGCCCAATAAGCAATGAAAAGATGCTCAAAATCATTAGCCAACAGGGAAATACAAGTCAAAATCAGAATGAGATACCACTTCACACCCACTATTATGGCTAGAATTAAAAAGACCGATAATAAAAAGAGTTGGTGAAGCTGTGGAGAAACTGAAAACCCTCGTACATTGCTGGTGGGAATATAAATGGTGCAGCCACTTTATAAAATAGTTTGGCAGTACTTCAAAATATTAAATATAGAGTTACCATATATGATACAGAAATTCTGCTTCTAGGTTTATACCCAAGAGAAATCAAAACTTACATCCACACAAAAACTTTTTTACAAAAGCT
>NW_007737581.1:43663-46272 GCF_000696425.1 Galeopterus variegatus | reverse complement strand
CTCACGACTATGCACTACTATGCACCCTCACGACTATGCAACAGCATACACCTCACGACTACGCACTACTATGCACCCTCACGACTATGCAACAGCGTACACCTCACGACTATGCACGCTGGTGCAGAGGCAGCTCTGTCCTGGTTCCATTCTGCCATCATTGCCTCAGGGGAGGGAAGAATCTGCCATCATTGCCTCAGGGGAGGTAAGACAGATAAATTCAGTGAGAAACCAACTAATTGTCAATTTCTCTTGGCCCTTTCTTTCCCTCTGAGTTTTATCAATCCCAGTCCCATATCCGTAAATCCCCTCCCACAAATTTGAAAAATGGATATGGGCAGCAAAAAATTAATTTCAAAAATCTCTCACTATTTTGATGTTATTCCTAAGGTCCCAGGTGCACCATAAGTAAGGATTGAACATTTATCAAGTACAATCTCCAGGGTAGGAAGAATTTCTCCACTGGATGTGGAAATTACAAGTGATACTTAGATGCTGGCTGGCTTTGGTAAAGACCAAGTGGATTGATCACTATGGTGTAATATAACGTCCAGTGAAACCAAGTCAGCCCAGCAATTATAGCTGGAGAAGGAAGTGTAAACACTTCAAATACAACCAAGCAAAGAAATATATGCTGTGGAGAGCAGCTAATTCCAAAGTCACAGCAAACTCAGAGACCAGTTTTCCAAGAGAGTTTTATTTCAAGCCAAGTAGACCTACAGTTAGAGCCCTGGGACTATAGCCTGCTGTATCTACCAATCCACAGTTATCAATACAGGACCACTTACCTAAGGGAAAAGCATTACCAACTCCGTTTTTTAACCTACTTTACTTTGATCTAAAATTGACTCTTACTGAGAAGACAACAAGGAAGCCATGACTAACATTTGGGCAGGAAGCAAGTCTGCCCTACTGCAGCAGTACCACGGTAGAACTAGCCATCAGGGATGGTTGGTTCTTAGCAAGATGGCGATGATATGCAGTCACGGAATTTCCAAACTAAAGAGAAGAATATTGAACGTGATGATGATCATACAATTATCATAGCAAACATTTATTAAAAACTTACTATGTCCACAAAGTATTTTAAAATTTCATGTTTTAACTCATTGAATTCCAATCTTAACCCTGCAACTACTGTTCCCATTATTCAGAAGAGAAAACTTAGGATCAAGACCAACCTCTCACCTGGCAGTACTCAGTACTGAGGCCAGGAAAGTGCGAGATCTCGCATACGGTCATGGAACTTTGGTTTATTTGTCTTCAGACATCTTTCTTCATAAATTCTTCATCCTCTTTCTCTTGACTACATGTTGGGTTCTCAATTCCCTTTACTCATACAGAAGCCAACTTTCAGGAAAAGATCCTATGTCAGTCATTTACCCCTTACTTGTCAAGGTCACTAACACCCAAGTGATATTGATGCCAGTGTTCAATTTTCCATCTTCCCCTTACTTGTCCCATCAGCAGCATTTGACATAATTGGTCCCTCTCTCCCTTTCTCCCCAGAAATATTTTCTCCCCTTGGCATCTGGGGCACGATTCTCTCTTGAATTTCCTTCTGCCTCAGGCTGCTACTTCACTGTCTCTTTTACTGGTTCCTTCCCTTTCCCCTGGCTCTAAAAAGTGCAGTGCCCAGGGCTCTGTCATCAGGCCTCTTCTCTTTCATAACTTCATTCACTCTCTTGGTGACTCCTTCTAGTTGCAAAGCTTTAAATATGACTTCTTGGATTCTTCCAGTCAAGATGGTGGAATAGACAGTTCCCAGCATCACTCTCTCCCACAAATCAACCAATTTACAGCTATAAAAAAAGCAACAACAACCAAGCTGGGCCTGCTAGAGCTCACGGCAAGAGCAGGAGAGACATACAGAGTACACAAAGGCAGGAGAAGCCACGACAAGAGAAAGAAAGAAACGCTCTGACAGTTTCCAGCCCCGGCCACTTCAAGGCTGGAGCTGCTGAGTGCATGGAGCAGGAGCTGGCAAAAGCCACTGCTTTGCCTGTCAGATTAAGTTGCTTGGAAGCAGCAGGGGAGAAGAGGGCTTTGGTGGCCCCCAGGCCAGCCAGACCACTACCAGGAGCGAGGAGCCAGAACAACTGAAAAAAAGGGAGCCACTCAGAGGCTGGTGAGTCATCACAAGGGACCAGTGCACAGCCCATCCCATGGGAAATGGTTGGAGCATGGATCATGGGGGAGACAGGCCACTGGGAGAACACTGGAGCACAGCAAGGACAACTGATCTGCTCCCCAATCAGCATATGACCCCTAAGAGGAGACTAGTCAGGAATATAGAACTGCGGGGGTACAGTTTGCTAAGAAGACTCAGGCCCAGACCAGAGTTCCAAACAACCGAGGTGAACCACATCTCATGAGAGCCAGAAGCACCTATAAAGTCAACCATTAAAACCTGATGTGCACAAAAAGCCTTCCCCAGGGAATCAGCAGAAAGCAGCAATTTAGCTCAACCACAGGGCTCAAGTGCTGGTTCCCACAGGAAGTCCCCCCATTTTAGAAATAAGAAAAGGACAACAAATTAGTTCCAGTGCAGAGTTTAAGTGGTGGGAAAAGCAAATAATCCAACACAGAACTGAAAGAAAAAACAAAGT
>NW_007737581.1:39972-42155 GCF_000696425.1 Galeopterus variegatus | reverse complement strand
CCACAGGCCTCAATCCCACCCCTCCTCCTTCCTCCTTCTTCCATCCCATTTCCTTCCCTGTCCCCCGTCCCCCTCCCTCCCAACTGCTCTGCAACATCATCACAGAATGTAAAAAATAATAATATTAATTTTTAAAAAAGGAGTGAAACCAAATAAAATAAAATAAATATAATTTCTTAATTTATCTTTCCAGTCAGGACTTTGTCTAGAGCTCCAGACTCATATATTCAGTTGCCTACTTGACATCGCCACTGGGATGTCTGGCTAGTGTGTTCAGGCTGCTGTAACAAAATACCTTAGACTGGGTAATTTATAACAACAGACATGTATTTTTCACAGTTCTGGAGGCTGTGGAGTTCAAGATCAAGGCACCAGCAGATCTGGTGTCTGGCGAGGGACTGTTCCCATAGATGGCACCTCTGTGTCCTCACATGGGGAAGGAGCAAAAAAGCTCCCTCAGGCCTGTTTTATAAGGGCACAAATCCCATTCATTAGGATGAAATCCTCATGAGCTAATCACCTTCCAAAGGCCCCACCTCTTAATACTGTCACATTGACAATTAAGTTTCAATACCTGAATTTGGGGGACACAAACATTCAGACCACAGCAATATCGAAGAGACATTTCAAGCTTAGTATGACCAAAGCCAAAAGTGTGATTTCACCTACCAAACCTTCTTTCCCCACAGTCTTCCACACATCAGTAAATGGCAACTCCATGCTTCCAGTTGTTTAGGTGAAGAGTCGTGGAGTCCTCCTTGACTTCTCTCTTTATCCCATGTTCCTAGGAACTAATTCTGTAGCTCTACTATCAACACATATCCACAACTCAATGCCTTCTCACCATCTCCACCCTGTCCTCCTGTAGCACCTAGAGTGATCTTTTGAAATTATGAATCAAAATCCTCCAGTGGTTTGGGGACCTGGGGCTCGGTGCACTGCCATCACCTCGGGGCCCTGCCCGGGGGCCTGGGGCTCAGAGCTGGGGACCAGACCCCCCGCACACACACAGCCAGGCACACCACCAGCACCAAGGAGCATGCCAAAAACATCACTTCCATGTGGGTGGCCCACCACAGTCACCTCAGTAACCACAGCTGCTGCGAAAGTGACTAGACATCACGACCACCACGCAAATGGTCCACCACCCACTGGATTTCATTGACACAAGGCGAGTCAGCAGCAGAGAGCAAAGAAAAGAAGAGGACGTCTCTCTCCACAAAGCCCACTCCAGAGTGACAGAAGAAGCATCTGCTCTATGATAATACTGGGGGACCTGAACACACCTCTCAGCATTGGACAGATCATCTAGGCAACAAATCAACAGAGTAACCATTACTCTTTCAGAAGGAGAGAAGAAATCTAGGGTTATCAGTGGTGGGAGGGGGAGAGAGAGGGCGGATAGGGAGAGATTGGACAAGGGGCATAAAGAATAGTATAATTTGTACAAATATACATTCTAGTAATATTGATTTGATCCACATATGTCAACATTGAATCCAAAAAATATGTATAATCAATTATGACTCAATAAAAAAAAATCCTCTAATAGCTTCATATGTCACTCAGTCAATAACTAAATTCCTTCGATGGTTCGTAGACGCTGCGCTTTGCAGGTTCCATAACCTTCCCCAACTGTCCCTCTGACCTCTGTCCCCTGCAGCGTCTCTTAGTTTATTTGCTCTTGGTTTTCCTGCTGTTCTTGAGCTTATCAGTCATGTCCCTACCTCAGGGTCTTTGCACATGCTGTCTCTCAGTCTGGGACACTCTGCCCCAGATATACGCATGACTGGCATCTTCTCTTGCTTTAGGACTGTGCTCAAAAGTCACCTGATTAGAGAAGCCACCAAATATAAATAACGACCCGTCATTTCTGCATTCCTGATCCCCTGTATGCTGACTTATTGTGAGCCCTAGCGATTATGACTGCTGGATCATCATATGTTTAATTGTTTATTGTTGGTCCCTCCCTGTTAAATATAAGCCACATGATGGCAAGAACGGTGGTTATTTTATTCACTATAATACCTTCAGCATCTCAAACAGTGCCTGACACTGTTGAATAAATGAATGAACTAAGTTAAATCAGATCACTACCTATCACAGGACTACTTGTAATTACGATTTACCTCTCATTGCAGAAGTAAAGGCATCTCTCCTATCAAGGAACGGCATGACTTGGC